>NC_083571.1:48831889-48899389 GCF_027579695.1 Neoarius graeffei | reverse complement strand
TCACGAGTGCTTTTGTGAGATATTGTTGTTGTTGGCTCCTTCCTTCGATCTCGAAAGATCATGGTGATCTGCGCCAGGGGTCATCCATCAGTTGTCGAGTTGCAGCGCCTAGTATGACTGTATAGGCTGATGCATGAGCCGCATGGCCAGCTACAATCGCTGCAGGTGAAGTTGCTTGGTCGGGTGTCTGTTGATGCTGTCTGCAGTCTCCACTGTTGTCAGAGCCTGCTCTCCCCCCACTGGGTCTCTCTCCTTTCCTCGGCTTCCCCAATGACAGCCTTGGTGGTGGACCACCAGCCGGCGCAGTCTGAGGCCACTGTCTCCAGGTCTGCGGGGTTGAAGTCGCCTGCCCTCAGGTCACGCTTGCACACATCCTTGTAGCATAGTGTGGGTTGTCCTGTGGGTCTGGAGCCTGTGGCCAGCTCACCATACAGCACATCCTTTGGGATGCAGCCATCATCCATGCGGCTGATGTGGCCTAGCCAGTGCAGGGTGTGGTTGCCAATGGTGATGTGGGGAGTTCTGCTGATGTCCTGGCCCATGATGTTGGTCTTCTTCAGGCTTATAGTGAGCCTGAACTCATTGCAGGCATCTGCGAAGTGGGTGACGAGTCGCTGTAGCGCTTCCTCGGTGTGGGCAGTGAGGGCGGCATCATCTGCAAAGAGCATCTCTCTGATGAGGACCTTCCGCACCTTCGTCTTTACTCGGAGGTGTGCCAGGTTGAAGAGGCCCCCGTCACTCCTGGTGTGAAGGAAGATGCCGTCTTTGGACTGTCAGAAGGCATGGTGCAACAGTAGGGAGAAGAACATGCCGAAGAGAGTTGGAGCTAGGACGCACCCCTGCTTGACACCACTCTTGATTGGGAAGGGGTCTAAGGATGATCCTTCATACTGAACAGTGCCGCTCATGTTGTCATGGAAGGACATGATCATCCTCAGGAGCTTGGGGGGACATCCAATCTGGTGTAGGAGGGTAAAGAGTCCTTCTCTGCTGACCAAGTTGAACGCCTTGGTCAGGTCGATGAAGGCGATGAGCAAGGGTCGTCTCTGCTCATGGCACTTCTCCTCTAGCTGTCTCAGGGAGAAAACCATGTCGATGGTCGATCTGGCTGTTCTAAAGCCGCACTGTGCCGCTGGGTACACCTGCTCAGCGAGGAGTTGCAGTCTGTTGAGGACAACATGGGCGAAGGCTTTGCTGAGGCGTGAGATACCACGATAGTAGTTGCAATCATTGTGGTCCCCTTTGTTCTTGTACAGCATGATGATCTTGGCATCATGCATGTCCTGGGGTACTGTACCTTCCTCCCAGCACTGTAGCAGAAGCTCGTGTAGGTGACCCAAGATGGAGCTTTCCTTGCCAGCTTTGATGACTTCAGGCGGGATGCCATCGCTACCTGGAGCTTTACCACAGGCTAGCAAGTCGATGGCCTTGCTGAGCTCCTCAATGGTGGGTGGGGTGTCCAGCTCCTCCATGATGGACAGTGGGGTGGTCTCTTCAATGGCCGTGCATGTGACGGTGTTCTCCCTGGAGTAGAGCTCCTGGTAATGCTGCACCCACCTCTCCATCTGTTTGCTGCGGTCAGTAATGACTTGCCCAGAGGCAGATTTGAGGGGAGCAGTCTTGATGATGCTTGGACCGAAAGCTTTCTTCATGCCATCGTACATGGCTCGGACATTGCCAAGGCCTGCTGATACCTGGATGTCCTGGCACAACTTCAGCCAGTACTGGTTGGCGCATCTCCTGGTGGTCCGCTGGGTGTTGCTTTGGGCTGTGCGTAAAGCAGCAAGTGTCTTCGCTGAGGGCTCCCTATTGTAAGCGAGGAGAGCGGCTCACTTGGTGGCAATGGCAGACTCCATCTCGACAATCCTTGCCTCGAACCAGCCCTCATTCTTCCTCTCTCTCTTCCTGAAGGTGTCCGTGGCAGACCAGTACACAGCGTCGCAGATGTAGTTCCACCGCGATGTGGCACTGTCGGTGGGGCAGTCCTCAAGGGCACTGTCGGCAACTCTGGTGAAGCGCTCACGCAGTTCAGGCATTGACATCCTAGCTGTATTGATACGGGGACAACCCTTCTGCTTGGAGCAGTGGATTTGTCTGGGGCGAAGACGTACCTTGCTGACAACCAGGGAGTGGTCGGTGTCACAGTCGGCACTGTGGTAGCTGCATGTGATGAGCACCTGGTTCAGTAGGGATCTTCTGGTGATGACGAAGTCCAACTGGTGCCAGTGACATGACCTGGGGTGCCTCCAGGACACCCTGTGGTGAGGTTTGGTGGAGAAGAAGGTGTTGGTGAGACAGAGGTCATGGTAGGAGCAGAGCTCAAGCAGTCGCTGGCCGTTCTCGTTGAGCTTGCCGATGCCAATTTTGTGGGATAAGAGCTGCGTTATTTCCACATTGGGTGTAGTCACATGCAATCCCTTTATTTTAGGTTATTCTTCCATTTGCTATCTAAACAATGCAGTTATAGCGAGGAAACATGAAGAGATGACGGTTAAGATTTTTATTTCATTGAATCAAATTATCATAAATTTCTTCCATGATATATTGTTACATGCCTAAAAATTACAATATATTGTATGGATTTTTAAAAATATCAGTCACATATGCTTCCTATTATGTATTTCCCTAAGCAGGCACATAATCAAATGTGTAATTTTAGATCATTTATTTTTACACAGGGATGTGCATTTTCTCATTGCATTGGATACCGACCCATCAGCAAGGTAAGGAATATATAACAACATTGAAAATCTAGGATTTTTGTTTTTCTCATTTATTGTATAAATTGTTTATTATATAAATTGGAAACAGGGCGGCACGGTGGTGTAGTGGTTAGCGCTGTCGCCTCACAGCAAGAAGGTCCTGGGTTCGAGCCCCGGGGCCGGCGAGGGCCTTTCTGTGTGGAGTTTGCATGTTCTCCCCGTGTCCGCGTGGGTTTCCTCTGGGTGCTCCGGTTTCCCCCACAGTCCAAAGACATGCAGGTTAGGTTGACTGGTGACTCTAGATTGACCGTGGGTGTGAATGTGAGTGTGAATGGTTGTTTGTGTCTATGTGTCAGCCCTGTGATGACCTGGCGACTTGTCCAGGGTGTACCCCGCCTTTCGCCCGTAGTCAGCTGGGATAGGCTCCAGCTTGCCTGCGACCCTGTAGAAGGATAAAGCGGCTAGAGATAATGAGATGAGATGAGATAAATTGGAAACAAACAGAAGGTTTTACAATTTTGAATTATTTAAAACAAAGATAGTATAAACATTAAAAAAATATTTTGAATATTTATTGTTCAGGCGGCATGGTGGTGTAGTGGTTAGCGCTGTCGCCTCACAGCAAGAAGGTCCGGGTTCGAGCCCCGTGGCCGGCGAGGGCCTTTCTGTGTGGAGTTTGCATGTTCTCCCTGTGTCCGTGTGGGTTTCCTCCGGGTGCTCTGGTTTCCCCCACAGTCCAAAGACATGCAGGTTAGGTTAACTGGTGACTCTAAATTGACCGTAGGTGTGAATGTGAGTGTGAATGGTTGTCTGTGTCTATGTATCAGCCCTGTGATGACCTGGCGACTTGTCCAGGGTGTACCCTGCCTTTCGCCCATAGTCAGCTGGGATAGGCTCCAGCTTGCCTGCGACCCTGTAGAACAGGATAAAGCAGCTAGAGATAATGAGATGAGATGAGATTTGAGAAATGTTGTTTTTAAACATTTGAATGATTTTCACATGAATTTCTTGACAAACTGGAGATCCTTGGCCCATCTTTGCTCCTCAAAGACCAGGCCTTTCCAAGATACTTATATTGTATCAAATCATGATTACAATCACTTGCTGACATCATCTGTTTCAAATCACATCATTAGTTAATAGTTTTAGCTCATTACTAGCCATATTCTTTGCAATTAAATACAAATCAAAGTAAATTTAGAAATCAATGCTTGTTTGTTTGTTTGTTTGTTTGTTTGTTTGTTTGTTTGTTTGTTTGCTAACTTGCATTCAACCATAGTGCCACAACTTTTTCTAATGTGGGCTTCTGTATACTAGTTTATTTCAAATAGAATATTGTGAAAGTCTTTTTTGTTTTACTTTTGATGATTATGGCTCATGAAAATCAGAAATCCAGTATCTCAAATTATTTCAATATTTTCTAAGCTCAATTAGAAAAAGATTTACAGTCCAGAAATGTTCAACTTCTGAAAAGTATGTTCATTTATGCAGTCAATACTTTGTTGGGACTCCTTTCCCATGAATTACTGCATCACTGTGGCACAGCATGGAGGGGATCAGCCTGTGACACTGCTGAGGTGCTATTGAAGCCCAGGTTGCTTTGATAGCGGCCTTCAGCTCATCAGTATTTTTGGGTTGTGTGTTTCTCATCTTCCTCTTGACAATATGGGGTTCAGGTCAGGTGAGTTGGCTGGCCAATCAAGCACTGTAATATTATGGTCAGCAAACCATTTGGTAATAGTTTTGGCCCGAACCGTGCGCATGCCGATCGGACTCTTGCACACACGCAGTTAACCATGCACACCGCACAAGATGAAGGCGCAATCAGTCTGCCTATATAAAGACTTTGTTGTGTAATGGAAACTTCTAATAAACACTTCAGAACGCTTAGCAGTTGTCTTTTTGGTTATTTATTATAGTAGATCATATAAACCAGATATATATAAAATAAGAAAGGGAAAAAGGAGAAGAAGAAGAAGACGACACCACCTCCGGTGATGTCGAGAGTGCACTCTGAGTTGTGTCTGAGAAATGTTATCTATTATACTCTGAAGACATTCGCTTACTGCTCACATCTGTACGTGATTGGCTCAAGATTTTCTATGAAGCTTTGTTAAAGCGTGCACCTGTAATGCTCTGATATGTGCAGGCGAATGCGTAGTTAGGGAGAACTCAGGCACCCTGCTTATCACCACCAAGGCCACAGAAAGGCGGTTACAGCATTGGAAAAACAACTTTCTCAGTACACTAGGCCACTTGAGCTCAACACACAGAAACACAGAGAATAGGAATGTTCATTCACTAAATTTCCCTCACATTTCCCCCCTTTTTATCCTACAGGATAATAATTGCTAAAAGAAAGAAATGTACACAATTTCAGTGGTAAGAGTTCTCAGAGAGATTCGACTTAACACGTCATTGAGTGTACAGGGATAATGCTAAGGCTGTTTTGTAAGACATAGACATGGGAGTGTTTTAAGTTAGGGCTAATTTCATGTCCGCTGTGCTGATGTCATCAAACGGTAGGTTATAGTCTTCGCGTGGGTTTGGAGGCCAGTCAGGCAAGTCGTCTGGGTCTATTTTCACCATCTGGTAACCAATATTTGTCAGCTGCCTCTGAAACACAGACATACAACATTGACAGAAAACAGGGAGCAAACATAGCATCACAATCACTAAGCCCAGGGCCGGTATGGTGGATAGAATCAGAGTCTTCCATCCACTAAACCAACGCCAACAGCTGTCTTCAACTCCTCCATGTTCATCTGCTCGTAATTGTTCAGCAACCTTGTGCATCTTATTCAGTGCCTTAGTGATGTTACCATGATTCCCGTCATTTTCAGGAATGTACGTACAACAATGTTCTCCTATCATGACACACACTCCTTTGCCAAAAGGATGTCAAGGGCCATGCAATTCTGTGTTGTCATTAATCTGAGTGTGGTCAATTCAGTTCTCACGCCCTCCATAGCCTCTATGGTTGAATTCACAAACTGTGCCAGTCTATAAGTTTGGTGCTGGTAATGGCAACAGGCAGCAGCAGCGGTGTGTGAGCGTTGTGAGCGTATGCGTATGAGTGTGAATGTTAGTGCGCGTTTTGTAAGCTCTAACCTCCTTGTTTTTGTCTTTATCGTCTTTACTAACAAGTTCAGACTATTGTTACTATTTACTGCAACAATTACAATGACTTACCGCAGTATGTTGGGCCTTCTATTTCTCATCACTTTCTTCTGTCACCTACTGAGTGGATTATGTGACCACAGAGGGCTTCTCCAATACGGCCGCGATTTCCTGGTGCTTCTGTGGGACAACAACGCTGGCAGTGTGGATCCCTCATCCACCTTCCCCGCGGAGATCATCCGTCCAGTGTACACAAGCGGTAACCAGGGCTGGGGTCCCAGGCCATTGAGGAAGAGGGGGAGACAGGGTGGTGTGCGCCAGAGACTGAAGAGGCAAGGCCACCACCGGATTCCTCTGCCCACTGTCATCTTAGCCAACGTCCAGTCACTTCGCAACAAGATCGACGAGCTCCAGGCAAACATTAAGTTTTCACCTGAGTATAAGAACGCTTGTCTCCTTGCCTTGACTGAGACTTGGCTCAAAGATCATGACCCCCAGTCCGATCTGGAGATCGACGGCTTTGGGGAGCCTGTTCGCTTGGACAGAGATCCCTCAGTGACAGGTAAATCACTGAGGGGAGGCTTATGTCTCTATGTTAATAAGAACTGGTGCAGCACGGTGATACCAGAGAGTCACTATGTACCCCCAACATTGAACTGTTGTCTGTGTCCTGTAAGGGAAATTTCTAATAAACACTTCAGAATGCTTAGCAGTTGTCTTTTCAGTTATTTATTATGGTAAATCTCATAAAAGAAATATAAGATAGGAAAGGAAGAAAATTAAAACAGAACATCACCTCTAGTGATGTGAGAGTACGCGCGTGCTCTGAGTTGTGTTTTAGTGGCTGTTATCTATATACTCTAAAGGCATCTGCCCGTGTCTTCACGTGATTGGCTCAAGATTTTCTATGAAGCTTTGCTAATGAGTGCATCTGGCATGCTTTGGTACGTGCAGGCAGATGCAAGCAGGGAGAACTCAAGCTTCCTGCTTATCACCACCAAGGTCAGGAAAGGTGGTTACGTCATGAGAAGATGCGTAGTTAGGATGAACTCAAGCACCCTGCTCATTACCACCAAGGCCACAGAAAGGCAATTACAGCATGTGGAAAACATCTCTTCTCAGTACACTATTGCCGCTTTTCCACTACAAACGCGGCTGAGCCATGCCGTGCTGAGTCGAGCTGAGCGGGGCTATTGAAGTTGCATTTCGACTACAACCGCGCTGAACCGTGCTGGCTGGAAGTGGGTGGACACATTGGGTGGAGTTAGCGAAAGTGGGTGGACGTCACGTGATGTCGTTAAGCAGCGCAAACAGTGACATCAGTGACAGTGGCGGAACAAGTCAGAGCCAGGCCGGGGGCGGGGCAAATGACCGGGCATTTTATTAAAGCTTATCATAACATCATTTTAGGCTACAAAATGTCCGCAACTGCGGTGTTTACCAATTTCAACACTACCGGGTGCAACTATGTTATTTAGTACATCAAGTCCTTCAAACGAACATGTAACTCAGAAACAAAAAACATTAGGATACTGTACATGGCTCATAATAAAACATCAATAGCCTATACTGCGCACATTATTTGAAGGGCATACGAATGAGCGCTCAGAGGTTGCAACGGTGACAGGAAGAGTCAGAAATAAAAGGAGGGCGGTGCAAACCTCACTGAATGCACTGTGTTTACCAATTTCAACACTCCGGGGTGCAACTATGTTATTTTGTACATTAAGTCCTTCAAACGAACATGTAACTCAAACAAAAAAACATTAGGCGACATACTGTACATGGCTCATAATAAAACATCAATAGCCTACTGCGCGCATTATTTGAAGGGCATACGACGAGCCTTGCGCTCCGCGAACTCGTCCACGATGCTCTGTATGTCACTGATTCAGTGATCTTTTCAGCGGTAGTCTCACGACCCGGATAGTAAACAATAAACATGGAGGACATGGAGTTGTTAGTGTTGCTGGTCTTGGTGCTGTGGCTTGTTGTCACCGACAACGCCAACAGATACTGGCAAGAGCGTATAGATGAGGCGAGGCGCATAAGGCTTCAGAAATTCTCGTAATTCATAATTCTTCTTCTTCCGGGTTTGCGGTGTTTACAGATCCCAGCGTGCTCGCGGGGCGTGTGTGGGCATGTGAGGACACTCCTCCTCACCAATCAGTGCACAGGGGAGTGTCTGCTCACGCCCCCAGCCTCACTCGGCACGGTTTGGCTCGCTTCAGCCCCACTCCAAAACGGTGCGAGTTTTAGGGGCTAAGCAGGGCTGGAACGAGCTGAGTCGTGCTGTTTTTTGGTAGTCGAAACGCGAGCCGTGTCGGGCTGAAGTGAGCTGAAGCGAGCTGAAGTGAGCTGAAAAAGGGTAGTGGAAAAGGGCCATAAGTCACTTGAGCTCAAAATACAGAAACACAGAGAATAATAATGTTCATCCATTAAATTTCCCTCTCATTTCCCCCCTTTTTATCCTACAGGATAATAATTGCTAAAAGAAAAGAACTGTACACAGTTTCAGTGATAAGAGTTCTCAGAGAGATTCGACTTAACATGTCATTGAGTGTACAGGGATAATGCTAAGGCTATTTTTATAAGACATAGACATCTTAAGTAAATGCTAGCAAGCCGTATACATAGATCAGGAATAATAGAACAGGAAACAATCATAATGAAAGTGTTATAAGTAAGGACTAGTTTCATGTCAACTGTGCTGATGTCATCGAACGGTGGGTTATAGTCTTTGTGTAGGTTTGGAGGCCAGTCAGGCAAGTTGTCTGGGTCTATTTTCACCATCTGGTAACCAATATTTGTCAGCTGCCTCTGAAACACAGACATACAACATTGACAGAAAACAGGGAGCAAACATAGCATCACAATCACTAAACCTAGGACCAGTATGGTGGATAGAATCAGAGTCTTCAATCCACTAAACCAACTGTCTTCGACTCTGTGTCAGCCTGGGTTCCCTGTATCGACCACCACATGAATCCTCCCATGAGCCCCAGCAGGATGCTCAGGCCCATGACTGAACCTAGCTTATAATGATTTACCCCCTTCATTTTATGTTAACTATGTCTCCGAGTTAACCCTTGCCCTTCTTGACATTTGTTGGTGCTCAGAGGGCGGGCACACCCTATCAGCCCTCGTCCCACCTCACCGGGACTTGAAGGAAACTCGAAACCCTAAGACTTATCTATTGGCTAGACACTGAAATACTCTTCGCTACTGAGGGTGCATGCGTGATTGATGTGATACTCGCACTGTTCCATGTAGTGATGCCTTTCTTCCTCACGAGCTTTAGTCAGTGTCTGGTCACTTAGGCCTTCCTATTCCTCCTGCTCAGCCGGTTCAGGAACCCTCCTGCAGTAGCTAGCGTGGATCCACGTCACTCTGCCTGTGACCTTCACTGCCATTGGGGTCGTGAGCAGGACCTGGAATGGGCCATTCCACCGTGGCTTGTTCCACTTGGTTCGTCGGAAGTCCTTCACCATGATCCAATCCCCTGGTTGTAGATCCCTCAGTGGGTTTGGGAAGTGCTTCTTTTACCTGTTTGTGGATAGATTTCAAAGCAGAGGACAACGTTGCACAGTAATTGAACATTGCATCATCACACAGTCTGGTGTCCAGCAGTGTTCCTTGGGCTGGCCCTATCCCCGTGTTGGGTACTCGTCCAAACAGAATTTCAAATGGGCTTAACCCATTGTAGCAGTTCGGATGGGTGGGTAGCGCACAGAAGGACGGCAGGCCAGAACTGAGTTCACAAAACCCGTTTATTATAGCTTTTCAGCTTGCTTTTCAGCTTTCTTTCACTCACACTTTCACTCACTCACTCACTCACTCACACACATCTGTTGTGGTCAGGTTGGGGAGAGAGCCCTCTCTGCTCTCGCTCTCTTCCTTAAATAGGGCGCGGTCACTGGGGAAGACACACAAACACATTAATCAACCTCAGGTGCAGTGATTCTGCCACTTACCTTCCCCGACTCCACCCTCCAGTCACAGACCGATGCTTGGCCACGCCCCCACTGCCACATACCCCCACCGCCCGACTCAGGCCGGGCGGCCGTCCGGCCTGCAGCCGACCCCCCCCCCCCACCCCCCTTGATGAGAGAGGAAGTCCGCCACGGCCATCTGTGCCCCCGGCCTGTGGATCACCTTGAAGTTGAAGGGTTGGAGTGCCAGATACCAATGGGTGATCCGCACATTGGCATCCTTCATGCGGTGGAGCCATTGGAGGGGCGCGTGGTCCAAACAGAGGGTGAAAGGGCATCCCAGCAGGTAGTAACGGAGGGCGAGGACCACCCACTTGATCGCTAGGCACTCCTTTTCAATGGTGCTGTAGCGCCCCTCACGCACTGACAGCTTCCTATTGATATACAACACTGGGCGGTCCTCCACCTCCTGGAACAAAACAGCCCCCAGCCCTCTGTCCGATGCATCTGTCTGTAACATAAAGGGGAGAGAAAAGTCAGGGGAGTGTAAAAGTGGCCCCCCACACAGTGCAGCCTTTACCTCTGAAAAAGCCCGCTGGCATTGCTCTGTCCACTGGACCGGATCTGGTGCCCCCTTTTTAGTCAGATCAGTCAGCGGGCTGGTGACATCCGAATAGTTAGGTATAAACCTATGATAATAGCCAGCCAGCCCCAGGAACTGTCTCAGCCCCTTTTTGGTCTTGGGCCTCAGGCAGGCCGCAATTGCTGCTGTCTTGTTAATTTGGGGACGCACCTGCCCATTGCCCAAGTGGAAGCCCAGATACCATACTTCCACCCGCCCAATCGCACACTTCTTCAGGTTGGTTGTGAGACCCGCTTGCCTCAGCGACCCAAGGAAGGCCCTCAGATGTTGGAGGTGCCTCGGCCAGTCATTATTATAGATAATGATATTGTCGAGATAGGCGGCCGCATAGGTGGCATGGGGGCGGAGGACCCTATCCATCAGCCGCTGAAACGTAGCGGGCACCCCAAACAGCCCAAAAGGAAGTGTGACAAACTGGTGTAAGCCGAACGGTGTGGAAAAGGCCGTTTTTTCTCGGGATAGTGGAGTCAAGGGGATCTGCCAATAACCCTTTGTTAAATCCAGTGTCGAGTAAAAGCGAGCTGTGCCTAGTCGATCGAGCAACTCATCAATACGAAGCATTGGGTACGCGTCGAATTTAGACACCGCGTTGACTTTCCTATAGTCTACACAGAACCGGACCGACCCGTCGGCCTTGGGTACCAAGACCACCGTGCTGCTCCAGTCACTGTGGGACTCCTCGACGATGCCCATTTCGAGCATGGCCTCGAGTTCTTCCCGAACCACTTTTTTCTTGTGTTCGGGTAGCCTGTAAGGGCAGCTATGCACTACCACCCCTGGGGGCGTCTCAGTGTGGTGCTCTATGAGGTTGGTGTGGCCGGGCAGGGGCGAGAATACGTCCGAAAACTCAGTCTGCAACTGGGCAACCTCCGTGAGGTAGGTCGGGGAGAGGTGGTCTCCACAGGGGACCGGAGAGGTATGTGATGCCAATGTTCCCTTTTGAACCTCCGGCCCCAGCTCCGCCTTCTCCGGAACCACCGACACCAATGCCACGGGGACCTCCTCATTCCAGAGTTTGAGCAGATTGAGGTGGTAAACCTGTAGCGCCCCACCCTGTCCATTCGCCTCACCTCAAAGTCCATGTCCCCGACTCGCCATGGCGACTAATTTGGAGCTCGATGTGGGCAACAGTACGAGTACTTTATCTCCCGGTGCGAACTCCCTGAGGCGGGTACCCTTGTCGTACAGGCAGGTTTGTCGTTCTTGGGCCTGCCGCAAATTCTCCTGGGTTAGGTGGGTGAGTGTGTGGAGTTTTGTGCGCAGGTCAATAACGTATTGGATTTCATTTTTACTTGGTGAAGGTCCCTCCTCCCGATTTTCCCGCAGCACATCTAGAATACCGTGCGGCTTATGCCCATATAACAATTCAAATGGGGAGAACCCCGTGGAGGCTTCCCCGGGGGAGCTGGGATCTGTAAACACCGTGGGGAAGACACACAAACACATTAATCAACCTCAGGTGCAGTGATTCTGCCACTTACCTTCCCCGACTCCGCCCTCCAGTCACAGACCAATGCTTGGCCATGCCCCCGCTGTCACACCCATGTTTAGGCCTAGTTTGCATCCTCATTTGTGTGAGCACTACAGGGAGGACCTTTGTCCATCCTGACCCTGTTTCTGCACAAGCTTTGGTTAGTTTATTTTTTAATGGACCCATTTTCCCTCTCTAAGTGTCAGTTCAATGAAGTCCATTTGGAGATGATCAAATGGTTTGTCTGGTATTGGGTGTGCTGCTTGAGTTAGTTTGATACCTTGACCTGCATTATGTTGTGCACATATCAAGCATTGCTTGCAAAATGTCACAGCATAATTTGAAAACCCCTTTGTGAACCATCTCTTTGTTACTTCTGCGACTATCCCCCCTTTTGACACATGGGTGAGTCAATATTTTTACGGACAGTAGGTACGCATTTGGCATTGTGCACGATTTTGGCACCATGTGGAAACACAAATTTTCTCACTTGCACAGGATCTCCCATTGCACATCATAAACTGGTCTCTGAGTTGTTGGATGCTATTCTACTCCCTAGAGCCATTGCTGTGTGTAAGTGTGCTGCCCATACTAACAATACTGATCTTGTGTCTCAAGGGAATGCCGGGGCGGATGCGGCAGCTAAGTGTGCAGCCTCAGCTTCCAGTTGCACTTACATCCGACTCCAACCTCTCCCTGGCAGGATACTTCACCAAGCTATGGATGTAGCAGAAGTGTTCCAGTATGCCATTCCATGCCACTTCCTGATTTTTATACCTCAGCCCCTAGCCTTATTTTTCTGGCAGCATACTGGAGTAGATACCCCAACACCCTATGATGGAGAATATCACTCTTGTCGATTCACCATGCAGTGTGCCTTCCTATATGCGGATCTTGAAGAGCCTAAGCCTCCAGAATCTGTCTGGGTAAGCTGCATGATCTCCTGGCTAACTGGATGAGCGTGCCAATGGGCCGAGTACCTCATAAGAGTAGAGCACCCATGCCTTTGTAGCTCACAGGCTTTTCAAGTCATGCTCTGGTATATCAGTGAGGCACTAGAGTTGGAGGACTCCCATGAAAATTTTTTGGGGGGTGACTGCCACGTCTGAGGCTGACACAGCAGCAGACAAGGAGGCGGTTGCTCCAGATTTTCTCCCAATGGCCAACGCAGCGACAGCAGAGGAGGCAGTTGCTCCTGAGCTCCTCCTAGAGGCTGTCGCTCCTGAGACAATCCCACAGGCCATTCCACAGTCAATCCCTGAGCCAGCACCTGAACTAGACCAGAACCAGAACCTGAGCCAGAGCTAGAACCCGTACAAGAGCCATTGCCTGCATCAGAGCCAGCACCTGAACCAGAGCCAGAGGTTAAGCCAGTGCAAGAGCCAGAGCCTGCATCAGAGCCAGTGTCTGAACCAGAACCAGAGCCAAAGCTATTGCAAGAGCCAGAGCCTGTGTCAGAGCCAGTGCCTGAACCAGAACCAGAGCTAATGCAAGAGCCAGAGGCTGTGTCAGAGCCAGCACCTGAACCACTTTTCAATACTATTTCTATGCATTCTGTAAACAATACATCTGGTACAAAAATCCCGTGGTGCCCCACACACACACACATGCATGCACACAATTTTTTTTTCATCTCCTGTCATGGAAAAATGACAAACACCAACACCAGTCTCGTCTTTTTTGCAAGAGAAAGAAGGTTTATTGCAGAAACGGACAAGTGATGAGAGTTCAGCACACCCCTCATACCGTCCCTTTGTTCTCAAATCTATATATACTCTTTACTAGATAAAAAGGAGACATTACATCTATTGCATTACATTATTGCAATTACATGCCCTGATCATGTGCTGGGAGTGTGATCAGCTCTAAAGCTGATTGGATCGTCTCTAATCGCTGGCTTGTATGCACATCTGCTATGCATTTCTGCTATGTACGTAATGAGCATGATAAGATGAACATGTTTCGGTGCAAAATGTTCTGAGTCGTTAGTCCTTGAAGAGGCAACACTCAAAGAAAAGGAAAATTACAAAACAGTATGACACTAAAATTTTCTCTACAATTCCCCTTTTTATCATGTAAATGATAACATTTAAATCTATAATCCTGTCATACAGAGTTCACCTACTGGTTACTGTCCAGTCTGTGGCAATAGTCATTCAATGAACTACATGGTATTGGGTGTTTTCTATCGGAGTCTCTATGCCCAAGGTTCAAGTTCAAGTGTACTTTATTGTCAAAAATCTATGTAACAGGGTTAGCACAGAAGTTTGAAATTGCGTTTGACCAGTCTCCAATGTGCAAGTTTAACTAAGCATACATATACTATTGATAAAAATCACCCACACACACACACACACACACACACACACACACTGCAGTAAAACACACACACACACACACACACACACACACACTGCAGTGAAAACACACACACACACACACACACACACACACACTGTGCAATAATAAGACATACTGATGGACAATAAATACACACACGCACACACACACACACACACACACACACACACCAGCAGCAGCAGAGAGTACAATCAGTCGTCGTATAGGTAGAGTCCTGCAGTATAGATGCAGTATATAAGGTGCGAAGGGTAAGGTGCAAGGGCATGGCGAATAAATGTTCATGGAATGTTCTTGGTATCTTTGGAATGTTCATGTAGTTTTCCTTAATGAGTTGAGGAGTCTGACAGCTTGTGGAAAGAAGCTGTTTCCCAGTCTGCTTGTGCGGCACCGCACGCTGCGGTAGCGCTTCCCTGACTGCAGTAAGGAGAACAGTTTATGTGCTGGGTGAGTGGGGTCTTTGATAATGTTCATCGCTCTCTTGGAACAGTGTGAAGTGTACAAATCCTGAATGGCTGGTAAGGGTGACCTGATAATCTTTTCTGCTGTCCTCACCACCCTCTGCAGCGCCTTCTTGTCTGCAGCTAGACAGCTGCCGTGCCAGACAGAGACGCTGCTGGTCAGGATGCTCTCAATGGCACCCCTGTAGAATGTGGTGAGTGCAGATATGGGGAAGTCGGCTCTTCTCATCCTCCGCAGGAAGTGGAGTTGTGTCTGCGCCTTCTTGACCAGGGCGGTGGTGTTGGTAGTCCATGAGAGGTCATCTGTGATGTGCACTCCCAGGAACTTTGTGCTTTTCACAGACTCCACTACACTGCCATTGATGATCAGTGGGATGTGTGTTGGTTGTTTTTTTCTGAAGTCCACAATAATTTATTTTGTTTTGTTGACGTTGAGACGCAGATTGTTCCTCTCACACCAGTTGATGAGTAGCTGTACCTCCTCTCTGTATGTTGAGTCATCGTTGTCTTTGATGAGGCCCACCACTGTTGTGTCATCTGCAAATTTGATGATGTGATTTGTTTCAAATCTGGCACAGCAGTCGTGGGTCATCAGCGTGAACAGCAGGGGGGACAGCACACATCCTTGCGGCACCCCAGTGTTTATGATGGTGGTCGCTGAGGAGTTGTTTCCGACTCTGACTGTCTGCAGTCTGTTTGTTAGAAAGTCCAGCAGCCAGTTGCACAGTGAAGTGCTGATGCCTATTTCACTCAGCTTGTTTACCAGATGTTGGGGGATGACAGTGTTGAACGCAGAGCTGAAATCAATGAACAGCATCCGCGCGTGACTGTTTTTGTTCTCCAGATGAGCCAGGCAGAGGTGGAGTGCTATTGCTATGGCGTCATCAGTGGAGCGCTTGGGGCGGTAGGCAAATTGGTATGGATCCAGAGTAGTGGGGAGGGTGGATGTTAAGTGGGCTTTAACCAGTCTCTCAAAGCACTTCATCGTGATGGGAGTGAGTGCTATGGGTCTATAGTCGTTCAGTGATGATGCTGGTGACTTCTTGGGTAGTGGTACAATAGTGGTAGCTTTAAAACTTGCTAGTATGATGGCTTGATTCAGAGAGATGTTGTAGATATCTGTGAGGACTTCCGTGAGTGAGTTCGCACAGTCTCTGAGCAAGCGCCCGGGTATGTTGTCTGGGCCTGCAGCTTTCCTGGGGTTCACCTTGAGTAGGGTCCTCCTCACGTCTGCTGAGTCCAGTTGAAGTGTTGTGCTGTCTGGGTTGATGGGGGTTTTTGTAGGTGTTGTAGTGTTATTTTCTTCAAACCGGCTGAAGAAAGTGTTCAGTGAATTGAGGAAGTCTGTGTTGTCCTCACACGGTGGGGGGGATGGTTTGTAGTCTGTGACTGACTGGATGCCTTGCCACAGGCATCTTGGGTCCTTCGTATCAGTGAAGTGCGAATTGATTTTTTTGTCCATATGCACGCTTGGCTGCTCTCACACCGCGGTGCAAGTTGGCCCTGGCAGACTTTAGGGCCTCCTTGTCCCCAGACTTGAAAGCAACGTTGCGTGCCCTTAGGAGCTCACGTACCTCCCTGGTGAACCAGGGTTTTTCGTTTGCTCTCACTGTAATGTCCTTGGTGACGGTTACATTTTCCATGCATTTTGTTATGTATCCAGTTACAGAGTCTGTGTATTCGGTGAGGTTGACGTCCTGGTTGGTGGTGGCCGCCTCCCTAAAAACAGACCAGTCTGTGCATTCAAAACAGTCCTGTAGAGCTGCTATAGAGCCCTCTGGCCAGGCCCTGATCTGTTTCACAGTTGGCTTGCTTCTCGTCAACAGAGGTCTGTAGGCTGGGATTAGCATAACAGAGAGATGGTCTGATGAACCCAGTTGGGGGTGGGGAACAGCTCTGAAGGCATGTCTGATGTTGGTGTATACCTGGTCAAGTGTGTTCTCTCCCCTTGTTGCAAAGTTCACACACTTGTGGTAGTGTGGCATTACTGATTTCAAATTGGCCTGATTAAAATTGCCAGCGATTATGCAGACCGAGTCCGGGTGTGTTTTGTAGTGTACTCACAGACTTGTACAGAATGGAGAGCACCTCTTTTGTGTTGGCGCTGGGGGGGGATGTAAACAGCTGTGATGTTGACGGTATTGAATTCTCGCGGCAGGTAGAATGGATGGCAGTTGAGGGTTAAAAACTCAATGTTCTCTGAGCAGTGACTTTGTAAAAACTGCAGCATTTGTACACCAGTTGTTATTTGTGTAAATGCACACACCACCTCCTCGAGATTTACCCATGCTGGCATGGTTTCTGTCCACGCGGAATGTTGTAAACCCATCCAGTTTAATGGCGCTATCCGGAACGTTGTTGTGAAGCCACGTCTCGGTAAGGATGATCGCGTTGCATTCTCTCACGTTTCTTTGTGTGGTTAAATCCAGCTTGAGATAGTCCATTTTATTTTCCAATGAGCGGACGTTTGATAGGAGAATAGATGGTAGTGCTGTTTTGTGATGGTACTTAGTCCCTTCACCTAAATCAGCTAGGTATCGTATGCTAGCGTATGTGTAGTCAGAATGTATTCTTTCAGCTACCACCATGAGATTGGTATTATCAGTCAATATGTCATGAAGCCAGTTAACAGTTTGATCTCTTTCTATCTTATCTTTCCAGCTGAGAAGTCTGCCACCTGGAGTACCTGTGGTGTCAGACACTGCTCTTGTAATATGTGTATTAGTCTCTGTCACTGGACAAACTACCAAATACTACTTATACCATGTATGAGGTTCACAACTAGGTACAGAATGAAGAATGTGTTGGAATGCACAGTCTGTCATGTGCCTGTGTGTGTCGTTTCTCATGTTCATTGGTCCCCCTAAGGGCTTCTTGATAGCAGAGTGTCCACTCACAGTGTGACAAGGCCCCCTGAGGGCTTCTTGAATGCTGTCTTAATTTCCTTTCTGTACCAGGGCCTCCTTGTGCTGCTTGTCCGTTGGTTCAGGTACTCTTCTGCAGTGGCTGGCGTGTACCCATGTGGATCTGTTGTCCACCTTTACAGCTGACTGTGTGGTGAGCAGCACTTGGGATGGTCCCATCCACCTGGGCTTGTTCCACTTCGTCCTTCTGAAGCCCTTTATCACCACCCAATCACCAGGTTTCAGGTCATGCAGCGGTCCCAGCATTGGGACTGGTAAGGCTGATCTCACCTGTTTGTGAATATTATTCAGAGCAGAAGAGAGGGTTGCACAGTAATTCAACATCACATCATCACATAAGGACATGCCAGGGCATCCTGGCATAATAGGACCCATCCCTGTGTTTGAGGCTCTTCCAAACAATATCTCAAAGGGGCTCAAACCATGCTTTGGTCTTTCTCTCATTCTCATCTGCATTAATACTATGGGTAGGACCTTTGTCCACCCTAGTCCTGTTTCAGCACAGCATTTGCTCAATTTATTCTTCAATGTCCCATTCTCACTTTTTACTGCTCTTCCACTAGCAGGGTGGTATGCACAATGTTGTCTTAAGGCCCGGTCCCACTGGCCGATGGACACAAAACGTATGCAAAAAGGACACAGCGGATGAGCAAAATTTCGGGGGTGGCTCTATCCGTTTTCATCCACTCCAGAAATGGACAAAATTGGCGAAAATTTGCGAAAACAGAACGGAAAAGAACGGACGTGGGTAGTATATAGCAGGGATGTTAAACGCATGTTCATAGGAAGCCTAGCGGATGAAAGCGGATGGAAGTGGATGACAGCTCCGAAGGGGTTACCGGTGATAACTGAGAAGGGGACGCATAGCAGAAAGAGCGGATGCATAGCGGATGAAGGGGCTGCATCACGTACGCCTAACGGAAACAAAGGGGATGTTGCGTGGATGTATATCGGATGCAGACCGTTCACTGCGCATGCGGGGGGTATGAATTGCGTCTGCTCCGCGGATATGAAGGGATGCAGCACGCACGCCATCAGCATAAAGCGGAAAGACGTGCTGGCGGCTACATCGATACATCTCTACTACTAGATGATTTTCTCCCCCTTTTTATACAAAATATTGATTGTCTGCTAGGTGTCCTTCTACATACTCTAGACATACTCCAGACATCCTAAATATACGAGATACATCCCAGATATAAACGCTTTGTCCGTTTTGAATACTTTATATACGAGATGCATACGCTTACATCCTTTCTATTTCCGTGCTACTAACGATGAATAGACGTTTCATGTACCTTATCTTTCCTCCCTCTTTCCGTTTTCAGCTGCAGCGGATGTGAGTTGCGAGGATGCCCAGAGGATGCAGAGAGGATACAGCAGACGTTTAACAGATGATGACGGACATAGAACGTTTGTTGCTCGTATATGTCACGGATTTACATCGTACATGGCGGAAAGTTAATCCGTTCTAAAAGTTTTGTGCAGCTCAAAACTTTTTGCGCGGATGAAATCACAGTGGACGGATGCTTGATGGATAGAGCGTATGAAGCACGTATGCAATGAGTACACAACGGATGCATAGCGTTTTCCAACGGATGGCAAAGATTTTTTTACGTTTTACATCCTCTTTGCATCCGTAAGTGCAGTGGGACCGGGCCTTTAGGTCTATTCCCAGATAGTTACCCAATTGCTTTAATGCCTGGCTTATACAGTAAATGGCAGAGGTGGGGACTTGAGACTTGGGGACTTGGACTCGAGTCGACTCGAGTCACTGTTTTCATGACTTGTGACTTGACTTGACAAAACATGAAAATACTTGAGACTTGACTCGGACTTGGAAGTTTAAGACTCGGGACTTGACTTGACTTGACACACGATGACTTGAGTGACTTGAGTGTTATTTCCATCGTGTTTTTATTGTGAAAATAAAATGTAATATGCACATACTTCAGTAATTTTGATTGCACTGCCGTTGCGTTGTCACCACCCTGTCCATCAGGCACGCTCTCTGCGTGGGCTATATACCATGCCCCATGCCACGATGTGTTCACAGATTTCACATCATATCATCATGTCAGCCATCCCAATAGTCATCACTTTCGGCTTCAAGGGCTACTGCCTAGAAGGTAAACGACGAACGGCGCAGTGCAAGATTTGCAATGTGACGATTTCTGACAGCCAGACCACAACCTCCAATTTCGTCTGGCCTTTGAAGATCCATTCTGCCCAGTAAGTTTATTAATGTGTTGTTATTTGGTGATAGCAGCTAAACTCCTCGTTAGCCAATGTTAGCCACGAGAGTGAGCAGTAGGAGGATTTTAGCTGTTGCAGATGTAGCTAGGGATTCAGTTTATTATTGTGAAATTCTTATGTGAATGCTGGTAAGCAATGTAGTTACGTCAAGTTTAATGATATTGTATATCAGTAGTAGTAAGTTGATTGTGCACTTTGCAGTCGTGATGCTGAATAACATAAGCAGCTTCCTACCCTGTTGTTCTGTTTCAGGGTTAAGCTAATGGCCAGCTTGTGAACATGTACACGTTCATGAGCAGTACAAATTCGTGTAAGTGTGTTCGTGTACATTAGCCAGACTGTCCATAGGGCATAGAGGCAGGGGAGTTTATCATAGCCGTTTGAAATAGCAGTGCAGCAACCTGCACATTTTTTTCGTCACACTACCTGATCAAAAAAGAAAAGAAAACTCCGTCCCACTGCCTATCATGCACTATTGAAAAAAGCGCCACGATTTGGATTCACCGGCATGCCACTCGCTGTTTGAATACAGGCTAGCAGCAATACTAAACTCTGCAAAATAGGCTGACTGTGCGCGGGAGTCTCGGTTCCCACTGTAACGCAGTGTTACGAAAATAAATTGTGCAGTCATCCAAACCATGAATTTACATTTAGTATATCAGGCTACCAGGCCGCCAAAACAATGGTTTGAATGACTACAATTTAGAGAGCACAACTCTGTAACTGAACAGGTGCATTGGATATTTCCCAGTGAGGTAATTTAAAAAGTCTCTGGGTAATTGTTCAAGGAAAGATGAATCCCGCGCACTGTCCTTTCCGTATTGTTCCCGAAACGTTGCACTTGTGGTAAGGAGGACAGTGCGTTAGCCACGACCGAAACGTTGTGAGCAAAGTTCCTGTGGAAAGGAATGTGCGGGATGCATATTTCATTTAACATTTATTTTCGTAACAATCTATTATAGCGGGAACCAAGACTCCCGCGCCAAAGTCGTTCTATATGTCCCCGCTCTGCACAGGCTGAGGCAGCCTCGGAGAGCGAGAGAGCGCTTTTGCACACACCTCTGTAGCTTGTCATATGGGGTAAGATGATGTCACTTTTGCACGGGCGAACAGGTCTTCTTTTTGAGACCTAAATTATGTCTGACACATTTCTCTATCCTTTGGGGTTTTTTTTTACTGGCGCAAAACATACATCGAAGTCACTTCAGGTTTCTCCACGTGTATCTTATTAATAATAATCATCTCATCTGACGTGATTAGAGATTGGAGGAGCTCATGCCCCTGTTAACCCAAGGTGTCGTCCTACCCTCTTTTAACTACGCACATAACAGAATGCCAATTCTCTGTTTATTTTTCTTGTTGGCTGATGACAATGTGAGAAACTTAGTTGGCTTTCAATCTTGCAAATTTTGCCATCAATAAATAACTTTGTGACATTATTACTGTTTTGTTTTATGTATTTTACAGAACATGATTATTTAAAATGCAAATATTTAACAGGTTGGGCACATGTGCCAGGGATGTTTACTGACATTTACTTACGTATTGCCTTTTCAATGTATTAAATTCATATTCTGCTGCTAAAATTACGCTAATACGCCTAAGGTGACTTGACTTGGACTTGACTTGACTTATTATAGGACTTGACTTGACTTGACATAGCCTGTGACTTGACTTGACTTGACTTGACTTGCCCAAGACAAAAAAGACTTGGGACTTACTTGGGACTTGAAGGTTAAGACTTGAGACTTACTTGAGACTTGCACATGTGTGACTTGGTCCCATCTCTGGTAAATGGTGTGCCATTATCACTGGAAATCTTCCTTGGAATGCCCCATCGGGGAATTATATCTCATAGGAGGGCCTTGGCCACGGTATCTGAGTCCTGTTTTGCTGTAGGGAAAACTTCTATCCACTTGGAGAACATATCAACCATCACCAAGCAATACCTTTTCCCCTCACTAGGTGAAAGTTCCATAAAGTCCATTTGTAGATGGTCAAAGGGGCTATTTGGGGTTGGGTGCGCAGCCTGTTCTAATTTTAGTCCTCATCTTACACTGTGTTGCACACATACAAGACATATTTGACAAAAAATTTGAGAGTAATTAGAGAATTAGCCATGTTTGCATTAAATAATGATTTATTAATGCAAGACTGGGAATCAGTTTATAGAGAGAATAGCATTGATAGAGCATATGATAACTTTTTAAGTATATTCAAATTATTATATGATGATAATTGCCCACTGAAGCAATATAGTACAAAACAAAACTATAATGACCAACCTTGGATTACTAAGGGATTACAAAATGCTTGTAAGAAGAAAAACACTCTATATAGAGAATTTATTAAATTAAGAACCAAAGAGGCAGAAAATAAATATAAAAAATATAAAAAGTTAATGAGTATCATAAGGAGATGTAGGAAGGATTATTATGGTAAATTAATATATAATAGCAAAAATAATATTAAAGGAATATGGAATATATTAAATAGTATTATTAAAGATGGCTCTGGACAAATACATTACCCTAAATACTTTAATGACAAAGGTATCAAAAATTATAACATGGATGTAGTTGCTAATAGTTTTAATAATTTTTTTGTTAATGTTGGACCAAGATTAGCTCAAAATATCTCTGATCCGGTAACAAATGATGATTGTATAGATAATATTATAAAGAGGAATTCTTGTTCTATGTTTCTTACACCAGTAGATGAGAAGGAAATTATTGATATAGTTAATAAATGTAGTCATAAAATATCCACAGATTGTAATGATATTGATATGAAACTAGTGAAAACTATTATTGGGGGGATTTCTAAGCCATTAACATATATCTGTAACTTATCAGTTCAAACCGGTACATTTCCAAGCAATATGAAAATAGCAAAAGTAATTCCACTGTATAAATCTGGGGACAAACACAACTTCACAAATTACAGACCTGTTTCTTTACCTTCTCTATTCTCCAAAATTCTTGAAAAAATATTCAATAACAGAGTAGATAAATTCATTGAAAAATACAAACTACTCAGTGATGGCCAATATGGATTTAGAGTAAATAGATCAACAGAGATGGCACTAATGGAATCAATTGAAGAAATCAGTAACTCTATAGATGATAAATATGTCGCTGGGATATTTATTGCTCTTCAAAAAGCTTTTGATACTATGAATCATGATATATTAATTAATAAGATGGAACAATATGGGATAAGGGGAGTTGTATTAAATTGGATAAGAAGTTATTTGAGCAACAGGACACAATTTGTGAAGTTGGGTGACTCTGTCTCAACTCATTTGAATATTGATTGTGTTGTCCCCCAGGGGTCAGTATTGGGTCCTAAACTGTTTATTCTTTATATAAATGATATGTGCAATGTATCAAAGATATTTAAGATGGTATTATTTGCTGATGACACAAATATGTTTTGTTCTGGAACAAATTTACATGAGTTAGAAAACATAATCTCTTCCAGTTTACTAAAAATGGCTCATTCTTTTTTAAATTTTTGTCTAATTCATCCTTCTCTTTCTTATCTAAAGCCTTTTATTAAGCCTTCCAACTACCTCATATTAAAACTTCCCTTTTCGGGAAACCCACATTCTTTTACCCAGATATCAAACTGTGCTAGAGAGTCTTCCCCATAGTTAACACTCATGAATGTTATGTTAGGACTATCATATGAACAACATGAGTGCCTTATCGTGTGCCGTGTTGTGTCTTCAGTGCCTTTGTTATGGCACAAACCCGTTTTACTACAAATTACTTGACTCCTTGTTACAGAGAGAAACTCTTATTCCAACTGTATGCATAGAATAATGAAATAAAACTTGCATCATCCACGCTGCATTAAAAATAAAAATGTGTGCATGTGTGCACACGCACACACAGGAGATCTCACTCTCGCGGCACAACTCTCTCCCACACACACACAGGAGATCAGAGTATACAAAGGAGAGCACACGGGTGTATATAGGATGAGCCTGGTGTTTTTATTATCTGTGTAGGAACAATTTAACATGTCATGGGCGTAACAATGACTGAGCGTCAATGGCGGATCCATCTTTTGCTGGCAACTACCCATCACAAGTTATGCCATTCAACCAAACTACCTCTTAACCAACTTGCTTTCATTCACACTCACACTCACTCACTATCCGTTTACATCATTATGTTCCACCTGGGGGCGGGTATGACGTTGCATGTGAGTATTCACAGCCTTCTTCCAGGCAACCCGGTCAGTGGCCACTTCCGGGGACAGATGGAATGTCTTCAGGTCGTCAGCGACCACCTTGGCCCACGTCTTCCTGGGTCTGCCTCTTCTCCTGGTGCCAGCGACCTCCAACTAGTTCAATTAGTTTAACAAACTTACTGTAGTTCCATAAGATATACCCGTCAGTATAAATCCTTAGTTTTTCTCAAGTACTAAGGGAAACTTGAATCCTTAGCCATTGTGGAAGTCAAAGTTCCCAGAACTTCTATCTTGGAAACCCAGTTTCTACAACCCCAATTCCAAAAAAGTTGGGACAAAGTACAAATTGTAAATAAAAACGGAATGCAATACTTTACAAATCTCAAAAACTGATATTGTATTCACAATAGAACATAGACAACATATCAAATGTTGAAAGTGAGACATTTTGAAATTTCATGCCAAATATTGGCTCATTTGAAATTTCAGGACAGCAACACATCTCAAAAAAGTTGGGACAGTGGCAATAAGAGGCTGGAAAAGTTAAAGGTACAGAAAAGGAACAGCTGGAGGACCAAATTGCAACTCATTAGGTCAATTGGCAATAGGTCATTAACATGACTGGGTATAAAAAGAGCATCTTGGAGTGGCAGTGGCTCTCAGAAGTAAAGATGGGAAGAGGATCACCAATCCCCCTAATTCTGTGCCGACAAATAGTGGAGCAATATCAGAAAGGAGTTCGACAGTGTGAAATTGCAAAGAGTTTGAACATATGATCATCTACAGTGCATAATATCATCAAAAGATTCAGAGAATCTGGAAGAATCTCTGTGCGTAAGGTTCAAGGCCGGAAAACCATACTGGGTGCCCGTGATCTTCGGGCCCTTAAACGGCACTGCATCACATACAGACATGCTTCTGTATTGGAAATCACAAAATGGGCTCAGGAATATTTCCAGAGAACATTATCTGTGAACACAATTCACCATGCCATCCGCTGATGCCAGCTAAAACTCTATAGTTCAAAGAAGAAGCCGTATCTAAACATGATCCAGAAGCACAGACGTCTTCTCTGGGCCAAGGCTCATTTAAAATGGACTGTGGCAAAGTGGAAAACTGTTCTGTGGTCAGATGAATCAAAATTTGAAGTTCTTTATGGAAATCAGGGATGCCGTGTCATTCGGACTAAAGAGGAGAAGGACGACCCAAGTTGTTATCAGCGCTCAGTTCAGAAGCCTGCATCTCTGATGGTATGGGGTTGCATTAGTGCATGTGGCATGGGCAGCTTACACATCTGGAAAGACACCATCAATGCTGAAAGGTATATCCAGGTTCTAGAGCAACATATACTCCCATCCAGATGACATCTCTTTGAGGGAAGACCTTGCATTTTCCAACATGACAATGCCAAACCACATACTGCATCAATTACAGCATCATGGCTGTATAGAAGAAGGGTCCGGGTACTGAACTGGCCAGCCTGCAGTCCAGATCTTTCACCCATAGAAAACATTTGGTGCATCATAAAACGGAAGATACAACAAAAAAGACCTAAGACAGTTGAGCAACTAGAATCCTACATTAGACAAGAATGGGTTAACATTCCTATCCCTAAACTTGAGCAACTTGTCTCCTCAGTCCCCAGACGTTTACAGATTGTTGTAAAGAGAAAAGGGGATGTCTCAAAGTGGTAAACATGGCCTTGTCCCAACTTTTTTGAGATGTGTTGTTGTCATGAAATTTAAAATCATCTAATTTTTCTCTTTAAATGATACATTTTCTCAGTTTAAACATTTGATATGTCATCTATGTTCTATTCTGAATAAAATGTGGAATTTTGAAACTTCCACATCATTGCATTCCGTTTTATTTACAATTTGTACTTTGTCCCAACTTTTTTGGAAGCGGGGTTGTAGATCATTGACTCCTCACTGATACATCTTTGCCATGACACAGACATTAAACTTCACTGATCAGTAATTTCAGTACTCCTTTAATTTTGTGACCTTTAAATGAGGTCAAACAGAATTAGTGGTTCCTACCTATTTAATGGTGGACTGCAGTGTTTCCTGCATCTGGGCGGCAAAGGCTGCCTCTTCTCTGAAGAATACGAGGTTAAGGATGGATGTTTGTTTCTCCATAAGCGTCCTCTGGTCTGCTTGCTGCCCAGAAGACCGCAGAAGTCATGCAGCCCACCCAAGGATGCCAAGATTTGTCATGGAAAAATGACAAACACCAACACCAGTCTCCTCCTTTTGCAAGAGAAAGGTTTATTGCAGAAACGGACAAGTGATGAGAGTTCGGCACACCCCTCATACCGTCCCTTTGTTCTCAAATCGATATATACACTTTACTAGATAAAAAGGAGACATTACATCTATTGCATTACATCACTGCACTTACATGCCCTGATCATGTGCTGGGAGTGTGATCAGCTCTAAAGCTGATTTTGATCGTCTCTAATCACTGGCTTGTACGCACATCTGCTATGCACGTCTGCTACACATGTAACAAGCATGATAAGATGAACATGTTTCAGTGCAGAATGTTCTGAGTCATTAGTACTTGAAGAGGCAACACTCAGAGAAAAGGAAAATTACAAAACAATATGACACTAAAATGTTCTCTCCATCTCCTCTCCAGACAATGTGGCTGTAAATGGAATAGCAACACAATCTTCTCTATATATGACATTTTATGCTTCCCGTGCTATTGACGGCAACAGAGCATCATCCCTGAGTTCCGGCTCATGTGCACACACAAATCTGAACTACAACCCATGGTGGAGAGTGGATTTGTTGGGAGTGTATGATATTAAGAATGTAATCATCACAAACAGGGGTGACGGCTATGCAGAGCGGATAAATGGTGTGGAGATTCACATTGGCAACTCCATAGTCAACAACGGCAACAATAACCCCAGGTGAATATATTTATCTATATATTTTTTTATAAATTTAAAAAAGAATACTAGCATAAAGGAGTAAGAGTTTACTTAGACAGCTATATTAACATTTCAGAAAGATTGCTGCCTGTAAGTCTTTGTAATCTGCTAACAATTCTTTGTATGCTTTTACAACTTTAATAATGCATTATAATGTTCAGTTAAATTGCTGAGAATGTAATGTGAAGTTGTGACTGATAATTATCTTTGTACAGAATTCTAAAACATATTAAAACTGGCGTGGCAACTGTTAGGGCGGGACGGTATCCATTCTACTCGGGAAGGTGCTGCTCTCATTTCCTGCAGCATAGGTCATAGTCTCAGAACAGGCCTAGTTAATTTCTGACAATCCAGAGCCAAGGCCAGGGAGCAGACGAACAGGCTAAACCGACTGTCTGATAGCTGCACAGAGTTGTCACTCAGGGTCCACTACATCGAGACTGTGTCTGTTCCCCGAGCTCAACAAAAAAGTAGAAATATTCAGAGAGTTTGCTCCAGTAACCTTATCAATATAAAATTAGATCATACTGACTGTACAGCCACTGCCAGCACCTTTGATCTAAAGGTGTGGCTATTAAATATTAGATCTCTTGCATCTAAAGCGCGAATGGTTAATGAACTCTGTAAGACTTTGAGCGGGTGGGTGGAGCACAGAAGTACGGCAGGCCAGAACTGAGTTCCAAAAACTCTTTTATTTTCAGCTTTTCAGCTTTTCCAATCTCCCAGTCACACAGACACGCACACACACATCAGTTGTCTGGTTGGGGAGAGAGCTCCCTTCCTCTGCTCTCTCTCTCATTATATAGGGCGCGGTCACTGGGGAAGACACACAAACACAGGTTAACTGACATCAGGTGTAGTGATTCTGCCACTTACCTTCCCTGACTCTGCCCTCCGGTCACAGACCGACACTTGACCATGCCCCCACTGCCACATACCCCCACCGCCCGACTCAGGCCGGGCAGCTGTCCGGCCTGCAGCCGACTCCCCCCCCCCCCCCGACGGGAGAGGAAGTCCACCATGACCATCTGCGCCCCCCGGCCTGTGGATCACCTTGAAGTTAAAGGGCTGGAGTGCCAGATACCAATGGGTGATCCACGCGTTGGCATCCTTCATGTGGTGGAGCCACTGGAGGGGCGCGTGGTCTGAACAGGGGGTGAAAGGGCGTCCCAGCAGGTAGTAGCGGAGGGCGAGGACTGCCCACTTGATGGCTAGGCACTCTTTCTCTATCGTGCTGTAGCGCCCCTCACGCATCGACAGCTTTCAGCTGATGTACAGCACGGGGCGATCCTCCCCCTCTACCTCCTGGGACAGAACAGCCCCCAGCCCTCTGTCCGATGCGTCCGTCTGCAACATAAAGGGGAGAGAAAAGTCAGGGGAGTTTAACAGTGGCCCCCCACACAGTGCAGCCTTCACCTCAGAGAAAGCCCGCTGGCGTTGCTCCGTCCACTGGACCGGATCTGGTGCCCCCTTTTTAGTGAGATCAGTCGGCGGGCTGGTGACATCCGAATAATTAGGTATAAACCTATGATAGTAGCCAGCCAGCCCCAGGAACTGTCTCACCCCCTTTTTGGTCTTGGGCCTCGGGCAGGCCGCAATTGCTGCTGTCTTATTAATTTGGGGACACACCTGCCCATTGCCCAAGTGGAAGCCCAGATACCTTACTTCCACCCGCCCAATCGCACACTTCTTTGGGTTGGCTGTGAGACCCGCTCGCCTCAGCGACCTAAGGACGGCCCTCAGGTGTTGCAGATGCCGCGGCCAGTCATTACTATAGATTATAATCTCGTCTAAGTATGCGGCCGCATAGGTGGCGTGGGGGCGGAGGACCCTGTCCATAAGCCACTAGAACGTAACGGGCACCCCAAATAGCCCAAAAGGAAGTGTGACGAACTGGTGTAAGCCAAACGGTGTGGAAAAGGCCATTTTTTCTCGGGATAGTGGCGTCAAGGGGATCTGCCAATAACCGTTTGTCAAATCCAGTGTCAAATAAAAGTGAGTTGTGCCTAGTCAATCCAGCAACTCGTCAATACGAGGCATTGGGTACGCATCGAATTTAGACACCGCGTTGACTTTTCTATAGTCCACACAGAACTGGACCGACCCGTCGGCCTTGGGAACCAAGACCACCGGGCTGCTCCAGTCACTGTGGGACTCCTCGACGATGCCCATTTCAAGCATGGCCTCGAGTTCTTCCCAAACCACCTTTTTCTTGTGTTCGGGTAGCCTGTAAGGGCGGCTGTGCACTACCACCCCCGGGGGCATCTCAATGTGGTGTTCTATGAGGCGGGTGCGGCCGGGCAGGGGCGAGAACACGTCCGAAAATTCGGTCTGCAACTGGGCAACCTCCATGGGTTGGGTCGGGGAGAGGTGGTCTCCACAGGGGACCGGAGAGGTACACGATGTCAATGTTCCCTTTTGAACCTCCGGCCCCAGCTCCGCCTTCTCTGGAACCAACGACACCAATGCCATAGGGACCTCCTCGTTCCAGAGTTTGAGCAGATTGAGGTGGTAAATCTGTAGCGCCCCACCCCTATCGTTTGCCTCACCTCATAGTCAACGTCCCCGACTCGCCGTGTGACCTCAAAGGGTCCTTGCCACTTGGCGATCAATTTGGAGCTCGACGTGGGCAACAGTACGAGTACTTTATCTCCCGGTGTGAACTCCCTACAGCGCGTAGCCCTGTCATACAGGCGGATTTGCCATTCTTGAGCCTGCCGCAAATTCTCCTGGGTTAGGTGTGTGAGTGTGTGGAGTTTTGTGCGCAGGTCGATAACGTATTGAATTTCATTTTTGCTCGGTGAAGGTCCCTCCTCCCAATTTTCCCGCAGTACATCTAGGATACCGCGCGGCTTACGCCCATATAATAATTCGAATGGGGAGAACCCCGTGGAGGCTTGTGGGACCTCTCGCAGTACAAATAACAGGGGTTTGAGCCATTTATCCCAATTATGTGCACCCTCACGTACAAACTTTTTAATTATATTCTTGAGGGTGCGATTGAACCGTTCGACTAAACCATCTGTTTGTGGGTGATAAATGCTGGTGCGGATCAGCTTAATTTCCAGTAACCCATACAGTTCACACAGTGTGCGTGACATAAACAAAGTGCTTTGATCAGTCAGAATCTCTTTGGGGATTCTGACTCGGGATATGACGTGGAAGATTGCTTCCACAATACTACATGCTGAGATATTGTGAAGAGGCACTGCTTCCGGGTATCGCGTTGCATAGTCCACCAGAACTAAAATAAAGCAATACCCTCATGTTGACCGATCTAATGGCTGGATGAAATCCATCCCAATTCTTTCGAACGGGGTCTCGATTAATGGTAGAGGGCGCAAAGGCGCTTTTGGAATGGCCACTGGATTTACTAACTGGCATTTGCGGCACGCCGTACACCACCTACGGACATCGCCGCGAATCCCTGGCCAATAGAACCGGGATATTTTTCGGGATAGTGTCTTATCCTGCCTCAAGTGTCCATCCATGGGATTAAAGTGAGCCACCTGGAATACCAATTCCCGGCGGCTCTTTGGGATCAAAGGTTGTGTGATTGGCTCCTTAGTCTGAGTGTCCTGTGTCACTGGGTATAACCTATCCTTCATAATGGAAAAATAGGGGAAGGACAGAGTGGCATTTGGCTGGAGTGTTTGACCATCGATTACTCTCACTTGGTCAAACGCATGCCGCAGAGTCTCATCTCGTGACTGCTCTAACGGGAAATCCGCGAGGGATTCCCCAAGAGAGGGAGGAGGAGCCTGCTGCTCCTCACTCTGATGCGGTGATGACATAGACGGCTCTGTGACAGCTGCTCCCGCCAATGCCACTCCGGGACCTCCCCCCGCTGAACTATGGCAGGCCCCACTCTTCACTAAATGAGTCATTAACTCCCGAAATCCTGGCCAATCAGTCCCCAAAATTATCGAGTGGGTAAGACGAGGATTAACCGCCGCCTTTACACTACCGGTAAATTTCTCCCCTCGAAACAGAATGTGGACCAACACTAAAGGGTAATTGTGAACCTCCCCGTGTGCACACAACACCTTCACCAATTGTGCTCCCCCCCAATGCCTCGTCTTGCACCAGGCTTTGATTGATTGAGGTCTGATTACAGCCAGAGTCCACCAAAGCCTGATATGTATCCCCTTGGACACTCACCGGTATGCGATATGCTCCAGCCTGATCAAGGGCGGTTCCTGGCATGTCAGGGATCCGGACCACCGCGCCCACCTCCATTGCCAAGCACTGATGCTGGAGGTGCCCTGGCTCCCTGCAGCGCCAGCAAACTGGCCCGGGCTCTCTCTCTGCACCGGCACTCTGGGGCTCACTCACCTGAGGGGGGGAGAGACAGACACGGAAGCGGGAAATGGAAGGGCACCGCGGGTGTGGCGGGCCAGTTGTGGTGGAGCTGGCCCCCGCCTCCATGGTGGGGGAACGGGGTGAGGACGAGACACAGAAGGGGAGGGAGAGAGAGAGAGAGAGGAGAAGAGGAGATCTGCGATTCTGCCATTGGAACAGCCAACTTGATGGCCTGATCCAGCGATGCCGGGCAGTGGCACTGGACCCACTCCGCGGTCCCTTCTGGAAGTTAGGCGATGGACTGCTCCAGTACCACCAGATCGATGATTCCCTCTGCATCGCGGTTGTCAGCCCTCAGCCACTGCCGGCAGGCATCCTGGAGTTGCTGGCCAAACACGAACGGCCAGCCGACCTCCTCTAGGTGTACAGCGCGGAAGTGCTGGCGCTGTTGTTCTGGGGTGCGCCCCACATGCTGGAGGACAGCCCGGCGCAGGTCTACGTAGACCAGCCGGCTGTCGGCGGGGAGCTGTAGTGCAGCAAGCTGCGCCTCGCCTGTTAGCAGGGGGAGGAGGTGCGCCACGCGCTGTTCCACCGGCCAGCCCCAGGCCTCTGCTGCTTGCTCAAAGAGCGCTAAGAAGGCCTCGGGGTCATCGTGCGGGCCCATCTTCATTAGGGTGAGGTGGGGAGGGCCCGCAGCGGTGGAGGTGGTGGACCCTGCCGACGCGAGGAGGTGCCAGAACGCCTGATGGTCTTCCTGTTGCGCCAGCACCAGGGCCTCGAAACTTTGCACTTGCTCCTTTCGGAGGGCAACCAGTGCCTGGTGCTGGCTCTGTTGGGCCATGGCAAGGGCATGGATCAGGTCCGCGAAGGGGGAGGACTCCATGGGGCTGTTCTCCTCTGTGCTCCTTTCCCGGGTTTCAGCACCACTGTAAGACTTTGAGTGGGTGGGTGGAGCACAGAAGTACGGCAGGCCAGAACTGAGTTCCAAAAACTCTTTTATTTTCAGCTTTTCCAATCTCCCAGTCACACAGACATGCACACACACATCAATCGTCTGGTTGGGGAGAGAGCTCCCTTCCTCTGCTCTCTCTCTCGTTATATAGGGCGCGGTCACTGGGGAAGACACACAAACACAGGTTAACTGACATGAGGTACAGTGATTCTGCCACTTACCTTCCCTGACTCCACCCTCCGGTCACAGACCGACACTTGACCACGCCCCCGCTGCCACACACTCATTCCTGATCATGAGTTTAATGTACTTTGTTTCACTGAAATATGGATTAAGCCAAATGAATATATAGCATTAAATGAAGCTAGTCCTCCTGGATACAGTTACATACACCAGCCTCATCTAACTGGTAGAGGAGGAGGTGTTGTGGTTATTTATAATGATTATCTAGGTGTAACACAAAAACCTGGTTATAAATTTAATAGATTTGAAATTCTTCATACTAATATAATGTATGTAGCCTCGAAAAATAGGTCTACCCAGTTAATTCTGTTACTTATTATTTACGGGCCCCCAGGGCCATATGCTGAGTTTCTTTCTGAATTTGCAGATTTTATCTCAGATCTGGTTATTTCCTTCGACAAAGCTTTAGTTGTCGGAGATTTTAATATTCACTTCGATAACCCAGAAGACCCTTTGAAAACAGCGTTTGTGTCCATTTTAGATTCAGTAGGGATTAATCAGAATGTCATAGGACCGACCCATAATGGTGGTCACACCCTCGATCTAATACTAACATTCGGGTTAAATGTAGAAAATATAGTCATACTTCCACAGTCTGAAGTTATCTCAGATCAGTAATAATATATGCACCTCACCACACTACTGTATTAAACGTACATTCACGTCAACTACTGCACAGAGCTTTATAAATGATCTCCCAGAGTTATCAACTTTGATTGGGTCACTGTCAGCCCCTGGAGAACTTGATCAGGCAACTGAATGCTTAGAGTCAACATTCCGCCATACTTTAGATAATGTAGCTCCTCTTCAATGGAAAATGGTCAGAAACAAAAAATGAGCACCCTGGTATAATGATGACACTTGCACTTTAAAACAGACCACTCAAAAATTGTAACATAAATGGCATCAAACAAAATTGGTAGTGTTCAAATTAGCATGGAAGGAGAGCTTCCTGAAGCAGGCCTCGACATTAGCACTTGCCCGATGGCCCGGCAGTGTTTTTTACGTCTTTCGGGCCAGTTCAGGCCACTAAATTTGGCCAAACAGTGGCCCGGGTGGGCCAGTACGTTTTTGATACAAATTAACAATTTTATTACTCATATTTTACCCAGAATTGTGAAGAAATTGTTCGTAAAATGCATCTTTTCAATACGAGGTCCACCATCTTTGTTTTCGTCACCCTCCGCTCTGCGGCAGGAGTGTGTCGTCCTCGTGCATCTTCGGAGATGTTCAGCGCTGTTCGGAAGTGTCATTTTGGCAGGAAAATAGCATCTTGGAGACGAAGATGGTTGCGGCAAGGAGACCATCAGAACGGTGAAATTCAAATAGAAATATGTTCAAACTCCATGGTCCCCAACCTGGCCAAAGGCCAGGTAAACAGTTTGAGCTAAAAACGAACAAACTTCTCATTGTCTGATCGTCGCCATCTTTATACCACTTTCTGCCTCTTCCGCTAGAGAGTTCAGTGGTGTCATTCATTCATAAATACGATCGTGCATAAATTAACTATCGGGTTTTAACGAACGGCTTCATTTTGAACTCGGTAGCCAATCAGAGCGCGCAATGTCATGCTCGGTTTACAACTCGCCAAATATGGCACCGAATCGTAAAACAGCATTTCAACACACGCGCTTTAGCTTCAGACGGTGTAAAATTGTTCAGACTTTGTATACTAATATCAAAATTTCAGGATACACTGCCAAGAAATATGGCTACACGTGTATCAACTTTTAGTGATTAAAGAATGAAGTATAAATGTTGGTTGATAAGACTGAAATAGAAGAACAGATAAAATAATGTGGTAAATTAGATCTGAGCCCATATATTATATTATTCAAATATCCAAAGATGATGAAATCTATCAAAATAGCCAAACTAGGTCTACATTAGTTCATTACACAACAGAAGTAATAACTATTCTGACCCTCTCTGGTACAACCAGACCATGCTAAACCCAGTATACCCCCAGTTGCTAGGGTATCTGCTGTTGCCATGGCAACGGTTTATGCAAATGAGCTGAATTTGCAAAAATTTACGACTAGTTCCCCCAAGGACATATCCTGAAAATTTGGTGTTTATATCTTGTCTTATTAAAAAAAATAAAACATTTCACCCCTTTTTTAGCTTGCAGGCTATCTGCTGGTACCTCATATAGTGAAGGCTACATCAGGGGGCAGGGCCTTTTCTTACAAAGCCCCACAGTTATGGAACAGCCTTCCAAGTAGTGTTCGAGAATCAGACACAGTCTCAGTGTTTAAGTCTAGGCTGAAAACATATCTGTTTAGTCAAGCCTTTTGTTAATGGTGTTTATGAGGTAAAGGTGTAGATCTGGAGGGTCCTCAGACATAGAGTGTTTTGGTAAACTGGGATGCATGGATGCTGTCAGGCCCCCACTTGCTTGCTCACTCGAGTTTGTTGACAGTGTAGTGGCTGGCTGCTTTATGTCCCATGGCTCCCTCATGCCTGTGTTACCTTCTGGCTCTCCCCTTTAAGTTATGCTGTCATAGTTAGTTGCTGGAGTCCCTGCTTGTACTCAGTGCAATATGCATACTGTTCATACTTATTCAGGTGATATTGGGCATACCTAACAACCTGTGGGTTTTTTCTCTCCTCCCCCCCAAAAAAAAGAAAAAAATCTGTCCCTCTGAGTTACATGTCAGTCCTGGGATCAAGATGTTGACCTCTTCTGCTCCTCGGACCTGCCTGATCCATCCTGGTGCCTTGTGTCTGGTTGGAGTCTCATCGCATCGCTCCTGTGGAGGACGGCCCCATATGGACAGTTGGGGGTCACGCCTGGAGAACGCTCTGGACTCTTGCAGTGGTGCTTTTGTGGCTGGGGACTGCAGTTGACTTGCTGACTTTGGGACTGAGAAGTGTGAGGAAGTTTTGTGCTCAGGTTTCCGTCGGTGGGGGGTTTATAGCATCAACGAAGCTGACTTTATGTGAGGACTGTTAATGTTAGTCATGTTGTCTGTTATTGCCCATATGAGGATGGGTTCCCTTTTGAGTCTGGTTCCTCTCGAGATCTCTTCCTCATGTCAACTGAGGGAGTTTTTCCTTGCCACCATTGCCACAGGCTTGCTCATTGGGGATAGGTTAGGGGTAAACTTAGCTCATATTTTAACACTAGCAGTCCCAGCATTTTTCTGTCTACCTAGAAGACCCACATGGGGCCATTTGGCCCGACCGCTTTTCCCCAATACACTAATCACTCATTTTGTTATGGTAATGAGGCTGTTAGTGGCAGTGTGTGGGGTGAGGGGGTCACATTTCACACACTTCACACTTCAGTGGTGAAGTCATGTTGGCTACTTCTGTGTGAATGTGAGAATGAGGAATAAAAACACATTCTATTCTAAAATGTGAACATGTGAATGTCCCATGTGACCATAACGACTCATGTGACTGCAACCAGACAATTGTTTGATGGATAAATACCTCAGTGCACATGGACTATCGCTTCAGTTCCCTCAAGAATTTTGTGGTGAAAGAAGCTCCTCTCCAAGGAATGAAGATGCAGAGATTCAACATTCAACAGGCATTGTAAGATTTCATTTCTAAGCTGTAAGGTAACTAACAGCCACATTTCCATAACAAAATGAATGTCTACAGGGAGGACTTGGGGCCAATTGGCCCTCTTGTGGGTTTTCTAGGTAAAAAGGCCAAATGGCCCCTCTCTGGGACTTCTAGTTTAAGTTGTTCAAATTCTGTAAAGCTGCTTTGCGACAATGTTTATTGTTAAAAGCGCTATACAAATAAACTTGACGACTTTTAAAAAAGTTTTTAAGTGTCACGCTTCCGGGCTCACCCAACACTCAGGACTCCACTTCCCACAATCCCCCTCACACACCAGTCACTACCATGTGCACTCTGTCAGCCAACCCGGAGCCACTTCCTAGGAGTGGCTCCCCTCGAGTTCTAATCATCACCTGTACCTTTTTGTTTCCATTTGTATTTATACCCCTTTGTTTGTTTTGTTCGTCGCACAGTATTGCCTCCACATTTCGTGAGCCTACTGAGCATTACTATTCTGATTGTATTCCTGTGTATGACACTTTTTGCCTTCCGTTTTTTTCCCGCTTCACCTAGCCCTTGTGTTTGTTTGCTCGTTTCTCTTGCTTCCCCGGTTTCTCGATCCTCCCCTGTTTTCCGATTATGATTTGCCTAGCCCTTGTGTTTTGATTGCCTGTGTTTTTCCGATTCCCAATTCTTGGACTACTGCCCGTTTCCTGACCACGATTTGTCTAGCTCTCGTTACTGTTTTGGATTTCTTGATATTGACCTGGCCTGGCTTTTGAAACCTTTATTTAAACAACAGGGTAGTCCAGTCAGTGACAAAATGCCTCTGCTATCAAAAGGAGCCCTGTTATACACACATATACATCTTACAACAAACAAAAACCAAAAAAAAAAAAAAAAAAAATATATATATATATATATATATATATATATATATATATATATAAAATAAAATTTGACTACATTATTTACAATATATATTCAATATTCAATCTAACAATAAGTACAAAAAAGCTAAAATATAAAAGGATTATTAAATGTATAAAAGTATAATTATATTGGAATAGACCCCTCCCGAATTCGCCCGGACGCCCATGAAACAAAGGCCAAAAGCCAAGACCAAACCAACCACCCATCAAAGCCGACCTCGACCCGTGACCACTGCTCTGCGAGCATCCAAACGAATCCAGGAAAGGTCAAATAATCATCAACTATAATTGTAACCTATTAAAAATTATACATCCATGGTAGGGCGGCACGGTGGTGTAGTGGTTAGCGCTGTCGCCTCACAGCAAGAAGGTCCTGGGTTCGAGCCCCGGGGCCGGCGAGGGCCTTTCTGTGTGGAGTTTGCATGTTCTCCCCGTGTCCGTGTGGGTTTCCTCCGGGTGCTCCGGTTTCCCCCACAGTCCAAAGACATGCAGGTTAGGTTAACTGGTGACTCTAAATTGACCGTAGGTGTGAATGTTAGTGTGAATGGTTGTCTGTGTCTATGTGTCAGCCCTGTGATGACCTGGCGACTTGTCCAGGGTGTACCCCGCCTTTCGCCCGTAGTCAGCTGGGATAGGCTCCAGCTTGCCTGCGACCCTGTAGAACAGGATAAAGCAGCTAGAGATAATGAGATGAGATGAGACATCCATGGTAATAAAATTATTTCTTAGCCAGCTCGGTTCTTACCCTTGGTAAATGTAACATATTGCTTTGTCTAGTGAACCTGTTGTGTATGGCATTATTAAAAGTAAAATAATTTCTGAGAAATTGCAGGCAACTCCCATTAATACATTTCTTAACAAGTTTGAACATGTGGCCGTCACGCCTACTTTGTAGGGTGGACCAATGAACTGCATCTAAGGCCCTATCACTCTCGCCTATTCTAGTAACTATCCTTGCAGTACACCGCTGAAATCTTTCTAGAGATGTAGAATTTCCGATACCACAGCACCCCCATACATTATCACAATATTCAAGAACAGGGTGAATGAAAGATGTATACATAATATTCGCACAGTGTAACGTTAAGTTATTCCTTATGCACCCTAGCATACTCAGCCTTTTGCCAGCCTTAGATAATATATACTGGATATGGGAATTCTATGAAAGGCATTCATCAAAAATAATTCCCAAATATTTGAATTCAAATGCACGTTTAATAGGGTGACCACTGAATAGTATATTAAAATCACTTTAATATACTATTTTGTACATTGTCTTTTCCTATTATGCTCATTTAAACCTTGAGTTCATTCACAATCCATGAGCATCTGGTTTGTCACAGCCGCGTTACAAAATACTGTGCCTTCATGCAGATGGCGGATTACACGGAGCTACAGGTAGTGCTTAGCAGCCAAGGACAGATGCTGGGACAACATCACCAGCGTTTTGACTCCGTGACTCAGTCCATCCAGACTTTTATGCAACAGCAAGGTGGGCAGCAAAAACAGTTGATGCAGATTGTTGAAAGCATGAGAGAAATCACGACCCAACTCCAACGCCTCAGCTCCTCCGGCTTGCCTATGGTTACCAACCAAGCTGCTCCCTCCACAGCTGTTGCCAGTTTGTTTGTCGTCCGTAAACCGGATAAATTTGATGGCTCACCTAATCAGTGTAAAGGGTTTTTGTTACAATGTTCGATATTTTTCACGAATTCCCTTCCGAGCTCTGACAAGGCTCGTATTTCTTTGATGATTTCTCGCCTTACGGGCAAGGCCTTAGACTGGGCTACCGCAGTTTGGCCCGTAGTCCAGTCCGACACTTACGACAGTTTCGTTCAAGAATTTAAAGCAGTTTTTGATCACGCCAATGAGGAATTACTCACCCGTTTACGTCAGGGTAATCGCTCAGTTTCTGACTACGCTTTGAAATTTCGCACTCTTGCGGCTGGGAGTGGTTGGAATGAGCCAGTTTTACTAGTGACATTTCATAACGGCTTGAACTCCAACATCCTAGCGGAAATGGTCTGTAAGGACGATGGTCTTTCACTAGAGAAGCTGATTTTATTAGCCATTCGCCTAGACCGGGGGTCGGCAACCCGCGGCTCCAGAGCCGCATGCGGCTCTTTAGCACCCCCCCTAGTGGCTCCTTGGAGCTTTTTCAAAAATGTGTGAAAATGGAAAAAGAATGATTTTTTTTTTTTTTTAATATGGTTTCTTAGGGGGAAAACCTGACGCAAACATTCTTATGCTGTAAAAATGTATGTAGTATATTTAAAATACCGAATTTCAGAATTGGGCCAAATAGCAGAATTGCGTCATAGCCCTGCGACACACAGTGCAGCACGGTGACAGGCGAGTGGCTGTTGTAAACAAACGGTTGTGTGTGATGGGCAATGGATCCAAAAGGCAAAAAGAGAAAGATTGCTGATGAGAACAGAGGATTTAAGGAAGAATGGACAGAAACGTTTGCTTTCATTGCCAATGCTGAAGGATTGCCTGCATGTTTGATTTGCAATGAGAAGTTGTCAAATAACAAGAAGAGCAATTTGGAGCGACTTTTCCAGCTAAAACATGCTAAATTCCTTGCACTGACTTAGGCTACTTGGCATTTGCAGTAAACGAAAGAGAAGAGGATAATGCACAGAAATCGAACTTTAACTGTCTTATTTTAATTTTATTAATTTTGCTGTTCTACTGTGTTGTATTTTTTAAGCACGCTGCCTTTTAATTGCAGGCTGTTTTATTACTCGTTTGCGATTGTAGCCTACGTATTTGTGTCTGACGCCGCGTAAGGGGGAGAATTAAAAAGGATTGTTTTATTTACTCATTTGCACTGACTTAGGCTACTTAACTTGGCATTTGCGGAAAACTAAAGAAAATAGGATAATGCACAGAAATTGAAATTAAACTGGCTTATTTTCATTTTATATAGTCTACTTACCTTTTCAAAAGGCTGCTGTTTTATTTTTATAATTGCAGGCTGCGTTTTAACAGCAGGCTGCGTGTTATTGCACTCTGTTGCCCAGATAAGGGGGAAAGAGAGGAGTTGTATTGAGGTTTGAAGAGGACTGCATTTCATTTCCATACTAAGGTCTGAAATTACAGGAGGCCTATTATGCACATCCCATTGTGTTTTTTTTTTCTCGAATCCTCAAATAAAAAAAAAAATGACACCAAAAATCTGTATTTCTATTTCTTGTATTTCTATAATTTAATCAATGCAACAAAACATAAAACATTAATATTGTAATGGAAGTTAAACTTGAAGCACCAAATATCGTAGGCTACAGCAGCGTAGTCACATGGTGTGTCATTCTCTCCAGGATGCGCTGCAGGGAAAATAAACATTTAATCATGAATGCTCATTTTGTATTTGTAGCCTACTTAGTTATTTTAATAGTAGGCTTATATAGCTAATATACTGACAGCCTATGTTGCCTTCATATTAGGCTTAAGGCTTTTAATTTTTTGCGGCTCCAGACAGGTATGTTTTTTGTTTTCTTGGGCCAATATGGCTCTTTGAACATTTTGGGTTGCCGACCCCTGGCCTAGACCAACTGAAGCACGGGAGAGGTCTTCGTAAATCCCCTATGGTTCCAGCAGCTGCACTGACTTCTTGCTGCCCGTATCCACCTCTGACCCAGACTCGTGAGGATCCAGAATCCCTAGAACCCATGCAGTGTGACTCATTCCATTTGTCTATGGAGGCTTTAGAACAGGGTTTCATCCATTCTTCTACTTCTCCTGCAGCTGCAGGGTTCTTTATCATCAACAATAAAGATGGGGGACTTAGGCCCTGCATTGATTATCATGGGTTAAATCAGATCACTAAACCGCTGCCTTTAGTCCCCATAGGGCTAGAACAACTTCATGGAGTGTCTATATTTACAAAACTTGACTTAAGAAGTGCATACAATTTAGTCCGTATAAAGGAAGGTGACAAATGGAAAACTGCATTTCTTACCACTAGGGGGCACTATGAGTATTTAGTAATGCCCTTCAGGTTGTGTAATGTCCCATCCATGTTTCAAGCATTTATAAATGATGTCCTCAGGGATATGCTTGGTAAATATGTTTTTGCCTACATTGACGACATCTTGATTTATTCCCCTAATCTCGAAACTCATATTCGTAATGTTCATTCTGTCCTCATGCTTCTGCTTGAGAACCAGCTGTATGTTAAAGGGGAGAAGTGTGAATTTCATCTCCCCTCTCCTTCTTTCCTAGGCTACGTCATCAGTCTGGAGGATGTTGTTATGGACGATAAGAAAGTCGAAGCCATAACTAATTGGCCCGTCCCTACTTCCATAAAGGAACTCCAGCGATTTCTTGGGTTTGCTAATTTCTATCGTCATTTCATTTGCAATTTCTGTAGTCTAGCAGCTCCTCTTACCACCTTATTGAAAGGAAATGCCAAAACCTCTTGTGGAATCCCTGGGCGCAGGAAGCGTTCGAATCCCTCAAGGTGTAGCCTTCACCTCTGCCCCCATTCTAAAGCATCCTGATCCCACTCAGCCTTTCGTGGTGGAGGTGGATGCCTCTGAAGTAGGTACTGGAGCAGTGCTGTACCAGCACATCGGTGACCCCTGTAAACTACATCTGATCACCTTCTACTCCCATAAATTAATCCCTGCCAAACGTAATTACAGTATTGGAGATAGAGAATTGCTGGCCATGAAACTAGCTTTCGAAGAATGGTGTCATTGGCTAGAGGGAGCTACGCATCCCTTCCTCATGTTAATGGATCATAAAAACCTTGAATATTTATGGTCAGCTTAATGGCTTAATCCCCGTCAGGCTTGGTGGTCTCTATTCTTTTCCTAATTTAATTTTTCCATTTCTTATTGTCCCAGTTCCCATAATACTAAAGCAGATGCCCTGTCTCGTATATATCCCAGTCCCGAATCATCCCCTGAGGTAGTTAATGTACTACCCCATCAGTTGTGGTCGCTCCCATTAGATGGGAAATAGATGAAGAGATCAACCAAGAGCTATCTGTCACTCCTGCCCTTGAATCTTTCCCCGTAGGAAGGATGTACCCACTCAATGCAGGGACAAATTAATTACATGGGTCCACTCCTTGTTGACTTCTGGGCATCCGGGAGAGACACGTACACACCAGTTATTGTCTGGCAGGTACTGGTGGGAAAATATGTCATCAGATATCTATAGGTTTGTCTCCTCGTGCACCACCTGTTCAAAGTGCAAAACACCCAAAACTCCCCCTGACGATAAACTCATGTCCTTGCATGTCTCTTCTCATCCATGGTCACATATAGCGGTAGACTTTGTTACTGACTTTCCCCCCTCACAGAACTACACAGTCATTCTGACCATTGTTGATAGGTTCTCATGAGGAGTTAGATTTATTCCCTTCGTTAGCCTACCTACTGCCTTTCAAACAGCCAAAGCCCTTTTTAACTATGTGTTCCATATATTTGGTATTCCAGAAGATATAGTGTTGAGGGCCTCAATTCACCTCTCATGTATGGTCAGCATTCTTTGAGAGACTGGGAGTTAATGTCAGTCTCACCTCTGGTTACTATCCCCAGTCTAATGGTCAATGTGAAAGGGTCAACCAAGAACTGGGAAAGTTTTTGAGAATGTACTGTCACGATAACCAAGCCGACTGGTCAAACTACTTGCCCTGGGCCGAAATGGCCTAAAACTCGTTAATCAGTTCTGCTACGGGGCTCACCCCCTTTAATATATGCTGGATTACCAACCCCCCTTAATGCCATGGTCTGACAACCCAAGGCAAGGCAAGTTTATTTATATAGCACATTTCATACACAGTGGCAGTTCAATGTGCTTTACAGAAGTAAAAGCAGAACAGTAAACAATAGAAAATAAAATTACATAAAATAATTGGGGAAGAAAAATAATAAGAATTAAACAATAGTAGAAATAAAATAATAAAATGAAATAAAGTTCAAAAAAGGAATCAGCCTCGAGATTAATTATTATTATGGGTTTAACTCATAAAGCGCGCTCTTCCCGTGGCTCTTCCACAAGGATCACCAAAAATCGTCCCACAGACAAAATCTACAAGGATCACCAAATAAAATCGTCCCGCAGACAAAATCTACGAGGATCACCAAAAATCGTCCCGCAGACAAAATCTACGAGGATCACAGTAGCAAAGAATTAAAGTAAAAGTAAAATCATTAAAATCCAAGATTAAAAAGAAATTAAAATAAAGAAAGTAAAATCATTAAAAATTAAAAGAAATTATATTAAAGGAAATTAATTACTTAGGTAAAAATTAATCAAGTGAAAGCATCTGAAAACAGCTTTGTCTTGAGCCTGGATTTAAAACTAACAACAGTAGGAGCATTTTTGATATCATCTGGAAGTTGGTTCCAAAGCTTAGCAGCATAGCAACTAAAGGCTGCTTCACCACACTTTGTTTTGACAGATGGTATTACTAGCAAGTTTTTCTCCTGTGATCTTAGAGACCTAGTTGGTGCATATAATTGAAACATATCTAGTAGGTAGCTGGGTCCCATCCCATTTAATGTTTTAAATAGAAGAAGTAGTGCTTTAAAGTCAATTCTATAGCTCACTGGGAGCCAGTGCAGAGACCTTAGGATTGGAGTGATATGGACTACCCTTTTTGTTCTTGTAAGAACCTTTGCTGCTGCATTTTGGATTAGTTGAAGCTCTTTGATGGTCTTTTTTGGAAGACCTGTGAAAAGGCTATTGCAGTAATCAACCCTACTGGAGATGAAAGCATGCATAAGTTTTTCTAGATCATGTTTTGACATGAGACCCCTGAGTTTAGAAATGTTTTTTAGGTGATAGAATGCAGACTTTTTTACCACTTTCATATGACTGTTGAAGTTAAGTTCGCTGTCATTAAGGACACCAAGGCTTTTGACAGTATCCTTTGCTTTAAGCCCCTTAGTTTCAAGAACAGTGGCAATCCTAAGCCTTTCCTCCTTTTTGCCAAATATACCATATAAACCCAGCCATTGATGGTTGGATACAACGGAGCAAGTAGGTCTGGGAACAGACTCACCAGTGGATCGAGAACATCCTCCACTGACACGAGGCTGGTGGATCATCATAGAGGTGACACACCTACCTACCTCCCTGGGGACCAAGTGTAGCTGTCAACCCGGGACTTCAGGTTTCCTGAGGGAGGTAGAAAATTATTGCCCAAATACATTGGTCCATTTAAAATTCTCCAGCGAAGTAATGAGGTTACTTATAAATTAGATCTGCCTGTGCATTACCATGTTTCTAACTCGTTTCATGCATCTCTCTTGAAACCTGTTGTCTCAGGTCCATTGGATGAGGCCACACCTGATGTCGCACCCCCACCTCCGGTGTACGTGGAAAGCACCCCAGTGTATGCTGTCCACCGGTTGCTGGACTCCAGAAGGAGAGGAGGGACTCTGCACTACCTAGTGGACTGGGAGGGCTATGGGCCCGAGGAGCGTAGCTGGGTTCCCGCTCAGGATATGCTGGATCTGGGGTTGGTGGAGGAGTTCCATCAACGCCATCCAGAGAAGCCAGCGCCTCAGCCTATGGGCTGTCCGAGGGGCCGTGTGTCCAGCCCTCCCGGCAGTCTGCGCAACGGTGGTTTCAGAGGTCGTCCGTGGCGATGGCCCTCTGTCCAGCACCGTGGCAGTTCTGAATGCTCGCTCAGGAGTGTTCCCAGCAGCGTGGGTGGCGGTCGTCATGGTCATCATCCTCGTCCCTTGGCCTCCTTGGACTCCTTGGGGGGGGGGGGTACTGTCATGCTTCCAGGCTCACCCAACACTCAGGACTCCACTTCCCACAATCCCCCTCACACACCAGTCACTACCACGTGCACTCTGTCAGCCAATCCGGAGCCACTTCCTAGGAGTGGCTCCCCCTGAGTTCTAATCATCATCACCTATACCTTTTTGTTTCCACTAGTATTTATACCCCTTTGTTTGTTTTGTTCATCACACAGTATTGCTTCCACATTTCGTGAGTCTACTGAGCATTACTAATCTGATTGTGTTCCTGTGTATGACCCTTTTTGCCTTCTGTTTTTTTTCCTGACTTTACCTTGTTTGCTTGCTCGTTTCTCTTGCTTCCCGGTTTCTTGATCCTCACCTGTTTTCTGATTACAATTTGCCTAGCCCTTGTGTTTTGATTGCCTGTGTTTTTCTGATTCCCGGTTCTTGGACTATTGCCCGTTTCCTGACCACGATTTGTCTAGCCCTCGTTACTGTTTTGGATTTCTCAATATTGACCTGGCCTGGCTTTTGTACATTGTCTTTTCTCACTGTGTTCATTAAAACCTTGAGTTCATTCACAATCCGCGAACGTCTGGTTTGTCACAGCCGTGTTACATTAAGTAATTTGGCAATATTTTAAATGCCATTATAAGATTAGTACTGTTGATTTTATAGTATTGTACACTTTATTTTTCTGAAGTAAAAAATAAAGTAAATAAATTTTTATCCCCTGCTGGCTGAAATGCCTGATGGGGGATTATGTTGTGGCAATGTCCATCCGTCTGTCCCAGAAAGGGGACTCACCTTCTGAAATCAACTCCTCTTACAATTTCTGGAGGAATTTCATGAAACTTGACAGGATTCTTTGTTATATATTGGTAATACGCATATTACAATTTTGTTCAATTCAGTCGTATTTTACTAGAGTTATGGTATCGTTGCCAGCAGGGGATATTGTGCTCTCAGAGCACTCTTGTTCTGACAAGACAACATTTAAATCCACAAGGAAAAATATACAACCCCAAATCAGAAAATGTTGCGACAGTAAGTTGTAATTGAAATTAAAACTGAAAACAATGATTTGTGAATAATCTTTGATCTGTATTGCACTCAAAACAATACAACAGCCCATTATTTTATATTTTACCAAATTATTATTTTTTATTTATTTTTTTTATTTATCTATTTATCAAAATAAACTCATTTCAATTTTGATTCTTCCAGCACATTTTTAAAAAAATGGGAAGGTAAAGGGAAGGTAAAATATTTACCATTTGTAATGTTGTCTTTCCATCTCCCATCCATCCATCCATCCATCCATCCATCCATCCATCCATCCATCCATTATCTGTAGCCGCTTATCCTGTACAGGGTTGCAGGCAAGCTGTGTGTATATACTGTATACCGGTATATGTAATAACTTTTTTGTAAATTTATCACACAGTAAATTTTCTCATATCTTCCCAACAGCTAATGGCGAATCCTTCTATTCCTCGGAAGGAAAACTGTGAGCAATATTAATTTTATCAGAGAAGGGATTATTTGGGAAGGCTATTTTTTTTCCTGTCATGGGAAAGTCTTTAGGATGGAAGGTTGCATTTTTGTCTTCTTAACTTCAGGGGAGAGACAAAAGAGTGAGGAAACAACTGTCTATAGCTGCTATAATGTAAGGGATAACAGGAACCAACTTGTTTCACAGATTTTCTCGAACATTAAACATGACTATAAACTGAGAAAAAGTATGTGTCATTATTTAATAACATAGTTCTTCAATACACTCTGGTATGAAAATAAACAACTTCAGGGTGGTGACAGCTTTCTAAAATCTTAGAAACTTTATATTTAACTTTATATTTAACATGAACTCAATACATGATCCCTCCATTGTTTTTCTCTCTGCAGATGTGTTGTTATCTCTAGCATCCCTGCTGGCGCCTCTGAAAATTACATCTGCAATATGCGGGGTCGTTACGTGAACATGATCGCTCCCAATGTTTCCAGGTATCTCAATTTCTGTGAAGTGGAAGTGTACGGGTTTCCAGGTTAGATTTTTATATTCACCTCACACTTTCATATAAATTTTAAGTCAAAATAAGTTTCACAACAGTTGCTAAATATCAACATCATTGACTTTTTTAGTACTTGCTAAGACAGCATTTCTGAGACTAAAATTTAACAGCAGTGAGGATCTCACCAAGTCTACCATGAGGGACAACGTTCTTCAAAAGGTGTGTGAGAATGTACAGTGAAAATGTACACATTGACCATTACTGATTGTCCTCTCCATGTTGCACTGCATGGCTTGTTGCCTGTCCTCTATTTGTAGAAAGGGACTCACTGTTAGCTGGTTCACATTTAACTATTTCTCAACTGAGAACCCAGCAGTGACCCACCCATTGCTACTACTGCACTTGTTGCACACATACCAGTGACAATGTAAACATTCCACCACCATATTTGTGTCACAGCTTTGTTGAAAGTGGTTTAAAGAATATATTAATAATATATTACACCCAAATAATATATTTTGTCAGTGGTGATCCAGTGGTAGTCCCCATCTCTCGGGACACACACACACACACACACACACACACACACACACACACACACACACACAGAGGATAAGCAGTTACGGATAATGGATGGATATTACACACGAGTGTTTTCCTGGGAAATATGCCACTCATATTTTTCATACAAACTATGTAATTACATCCTGGACATTTTTTTCTATGTTCAGTAACATATTTTTCAATATCTTCACTTGTGAGGATATCGATGAATTGTTTTGATTAACTTGCATAGTGTTGAATGTGTCAATATAAGAAAAAGAAAACTACACATTAGCTTGAAGATATGAAATTTATCTTTGGGTTTTGATCAACTTGTATTTTTCAGACAAAATACATCCCAGACCTGATTAACATATTTTCCAAACCTTTACTCGTGAAGATATCTATATCTATATTCTGTCCACATTCACTGGATACGAGCAATAGCACGCTCTGATTGGCTACTCTGCTACTAGGCAATTCATATACCGTGAGTAGAGAAAAAGAAAATGGTCGAGCGTTTTCCTGAACTAACCCAGGATGAAATAAAAACTCTACTCGAAAACAAAACCCCCAAAATACAAAAAAGCAACAAAATATGGAATAAAAGCATTTGATGATAAGAAAGTATCCTTTTTATTTTTCAAGAATTATCTCAGTTTTCACAAATTGCGACTGTCATTTTGCCGGTTTGTTTACATTCTCAGTGGAACTGATTTTGTCGGACGTTTTGTACGTATAAAGTTTTTATTTATTAAATTTGTTAAAAATAAAAATGCTTTGTTTCTCAAAATCCAGTGAATGTGGGCAGAATAAAAGTTATTCTACTCAATCTCATCATACATGGCTTATAGCCGACTCAGCGCAACATGCCTCGTCAGCTCTGAGCTCATGTATGACTCAATTTTGTGGAATAGCTGTTAAATATATACCAATCAGCCATAACATAAAAGCCTTCGTGCCCCATGCAAATCAGTGAGCCTTTGACACCCTTGGCCCTGTCGCCGGTTCAGCAGTTGTCCTTCCTTGGACCACTTTTGGTAAATATTATCGACTGCATACCAGGAATACCCCACAAGATGTTCCATTTTGGAGATGCTCAGACCCAGTCATCAAGCCATCACAATTTGGCTCTTGTCAAAGTTGTTCACATCCTTATGTTTGCCCATTTTTCCTGCTTCCAGCATGTCAACTTCAAGAATTGACTGTGTGTGTGTGTGTGTGTGTGTGTGTGTGTGTGTGTGTGTGTGTGTGTGATGTATACTGCAAATGAAGTATTTGTACATAATAGTAGCACATAATAGTAATTCTTTTCCACAGATGAAATCTGCCAATGTCCAGTCATCAATATTTCAGATCAGTTGGACAAAGGAACCAGAACTGGAAACTGAAACTTAAAACAAAAAAAGTAAGAAAGATTAGAATACTACTTCTCCTCTTCCTACTATGACAATGACTACTACTACTCCTACTACAAATAATAATAATAATAATAATAATAATAATAATAATAATGTTACAGCAATCTGCAGCTTCCAAGTTCTCCTTGCACATAGCATCCCAAGTGGCCATTTCGTGTCAAGATACATATCACAATAAATAGCCCTGACATGAGCATTTTTTTTAAATGAAAGCTCAATGTTAGGTTTGTAAACTACCTGCTGAAAACCTGTGAAGTAATTCAGTTATGGATTAGCAGAAAGATAGAGCACACCAAATTTCAGCTCAACTGGAATTTCAGTTTCTGAGAAATGGTTATTTGAAGATAACTATGACCCCATGAACATGAAATAGTATTGCATAGGGTCCTTCCCTGAACTGATCATTCAAGTTTTGCAGTCAAATATCTGAAGTAGGACTATCCTGTGGCTCTGACCACTACAATCATGAAGAGATTTGAGTGGCTAGTCAAAAACCATACGGTATCTGTTCCTCTCTTCTGGCCAAATTGGACCCTCTCCAATTTGCATATGAAAACGGGTCGAAGGATGATGCCATTGCTCTTGCAATGCACAGTGGTCTCAGACACCTGGATAAGAAAAAAACAGTTATGTGAAAATGCTGTTTATTATCTACAGCCCTGCCTTTAACACCATCATCCCATCCAAACTCATCGCAAAGCTCAAGGACTTATCACTCACCTGTGCAACTGGATTTTGGACTTTCAGTGGACTTTGGACTTTGGAAATCGGTGACTGGATCTCCTCCCCACTGTCAATATCATTATCAAGTTTGGTGACAACACCACCATCCTTTGCCTCATCACAGACAGAGATGAGGTCAGAACATTATCTGAGTGTTGCAGTGACAACAGCCTCTATCTCAACATCAGCAAAACTAAGAAAATGATTGTGTGCCCCTCACCCATGACTTGTCCTTGTCTCTTCATACTAAGACAGTCGTGAAATCTGTGTGCCAGCAACTCTATTTTCTGTGGAGGCTCAGGAAGCTCAGGAAGGAAGAAATCCTGACCAATTTCTACAAATGCACCACAGAGAGCATCCAGATTGGGTGGATAACTGTCTGGTAGGCAGCTGATCCCTCCATGACTGCAAAGTCCTCCTTGGCAACAAACTCTCAGCTTTACAGGAGTCCATCCATATATGGTGACTGAGGCAGGCTCACAAAGTCAGCAGAGACTGCAGTCATCCACCACACAGACTGTTTATCAGACTGCCATCATGCAGAAGGGACTGCAGCATTCAATCCAGAACCAGCAGGCTGAAGAAAAGTTTGTACTGGCAGGCCAGTAGGATCCTGAATAAAACTGTAATCCAGTCATTACTCCTTCTTCCACTCTTTTACTCATGCCTCCACTGCCACCAATAAACTGGTCAGCTTTGTTAACTGGGTACATCTCAAAAGTTGTTCATATTTTTGGCTAGAATTGATGTAAAAAAATTTCCAGCTCCTGTGATGACTCTGAACAATTAATGCTAGAGTATGTTTAATAAAATATTGTATGACTTAAATAAGGCAAAAACACAATGGGAGAAAGTTGCGAAAGGAAAATAATCAATGATTGACTGGTGTGAAGGGGGCTGATGTGAAGTGGACTTGCTGTTACCACTGGAAGTTTATTATTTTCCAAAAATAGCACATCCTGTACTTCCTTCAACAATTTGGGAACAATTACAATTTTAAATGTTGTATTGAATAACACTTTCAGCTGTTCATATTTAATAGTGTAATACAAGGTACTAGTGCATTACATTAATGATATTTAGCAGATGCTCTTATCCAGAGTGACATACAACATACCCAGAGCAGCCTGTGGAGCAGTTGGGGGTGAGGTGCCTTGCTCAAGGGCACTTCAGCCATTCCTCCTGGTCCAAGGAATCAAACTGGTGACCTTTTAGTCCCAAAGCTGCTTCTCTAACCATGGCATCGCAAACAATTAGAACATTGTGAAAAAGTTCAATATTTTCCATCAGTTACTGAAGAAAGTGAAAATTTGACATATGCTGGACTCATAACACAAATTCAAACATTTCTTGTTTCTGTTTTAATTTTGATAATTATGGCCTACAGCACACACAAAAAAACTTGTCTCCAAATGTTAGCATATTTCCTTTTGAGTTTGACCAAAACAGTACATATACCATGTATCTCTCGGTATAGTTAAATACACACAACTACAATCACTGCTGATTGTGACTGCTGACTTAACAGTTTTCCAGAAGATGATCATTGACACCCTCCACAAGGAGGGTAAGCCACAGAAGGTCATTGCTGAAATGACTGGCTGGAAAAAGTGCACAAGCAACAGAGATGACCGCAGCCTTGAGAGGACTGTCAAGAAAAGGTGATTCAAGAACTTAGAAGAGCTTCACAAGGAGTGGACTGAGGCTGTCAGTGCATCAATAACCACCACACACAGACATCTCCAGGCAAGGGGTTACAACTGGAGCATTCCTAATATCAAGCTACTCCTGTACCAGAGACAACATCAGAAGTGTCTTATCTGGGATACAGAGAGAAAGAACTGGACTGTTTCTTTGTGGTCCAAAGTTCTCTTTTCAGATAAAAGTAAGTTTTGCATTTCATTTGGAAATCAAGGTCCTAGAGTCTGGATGAAGAGTGGAGAGGCACAGAATTCAAGGTTTCTGAAGTCCAGTGTAAAGTTTCCACAGTCTGTGATTTGAGGTGCCATGTCATCTGCTGGTGTTGGTCCACTGTGTTTAATCAAGTCCAAAGTCAATGCAGTTGTCAACCAGGACATTTTAGACCACTTCATGCTTTCATCTGCTGACAAGCTTTATGGAGATGCCAATTTCCTTTTCCAGCAATATTTAGCACCTTCTGACAGTGTCAAAACTACTACCAAATGGTTTGCTGGCCATGATATTACTGTGCTTGATTGGCCAGCCAACTTGTGTGACCTGAATCCCATCAAGAATCTATCTGGTATTGTCAGTAGGAAGTTGAGAAATGCCTGACCCAGAAATACAGACAAGCTGAAGGCCACTATCAAAGCAACCTGGGCTTCAATAACACCTCAGCAGTGCCACAGGTTAATCACCTACATGCCATGCAATATTGATGCAGTAATTCATGGTAAAGGAGCCCCAACCAAGTATTGAGTGTGTAAAAGATCATACTTTACAGAAGTTGGACATTTCTGTATTGTAACTCTTTTTTGGTCGATCTTAGGAAATATTCTAAGGATTTGAGATACTGAATTTCTGATTTCCATGAGCTCTCAGCCATAATCATCAAAATTTCTAAAAAAAAAAAAATGCCTTGAAATATTTCACTTTGTGTCATGAATATAGAACTGATGAATGTTTACCTTTTTGAATTAAATTACAAAAAAAGAACTTTCTCTTCGTATATTAATTGTTTGACATGCACAAGTAGTTCCTATTATTATCTTATAGCACTTAAAAACACTAATTTCCTCACTTTCTATTAAAGGTAAAAAGAAAAAAAAAGACATCTTGTCACATTCCAAGAAACTGGAATGTGCAAAGTCCTCTGTCTTGAAGATTCCCCTGTCGTAAAAGAACTTACTGTGTTGAAGCCTGACACTCCTTCCATGAATGTGAAATAAACATCTTGCATAAAGTTTCACCATATCAACAACTAAAAGATTTTTCTTCCATAAATAACAAAATTCTTCTAATTATTAGATGTAGATTATGTGGAGCATTTGGTTTACAAGTTACTGTGAATGATTTGCTATTGTAGAATGGATAACTTATCAGAATCATCACATTAATAGAAGAAGAAGAAGCCTTTATTTGTCACATATATATAACAGCTCAGTAAAATTTGGAAATATGAACCTGGGTTATGATTTGCAGCCTTCTGACCTATCAGGTTCAAGAATGCAACAGCACTGCAGTATTATTTGCATTGAATACACTTAAATCTCTTTATGTTTTGAATTTTGCAGAACATCAGTTTGACTGCTATTTATTTGTACATTCATTTATTTATTTATTTTATATGAGCAATATGACAGTCAAAACTTTTTTTCATTCTGATTTACAGGTGGCAGAAATACGTCTTAAATACAACACTGAGAAGAAGAATAATTGGTCAAAGAACAACAACAACAAAAAGAACAAATGTGTGAGGTTTTGGTGTAGCGTATGGAACAACTAGCTAGAGGATGATATATACTTATTGGTTAGAAGTACAGGCTTGTTTGTGTTTTTTTTGGGGAGAGGTTTATCTATGAAAAATCTTTGCTTTTTCTATGTACTATGTGAATGATTGATTGATATTTAAAATGCCCTCTTGATTGTTGGATTTAGCATAGTTAAATCTAAGTTTGAGTTTAAGATAATAGCTTGATTTCATGGTAGGACTATGTTAGTTTCATTTCTCTCCCAAATATAATTCAGTAGTCATATTCATAGCCTTCCTGGAAAAGTGAGAATTTCTGTATAAACATAATAGAAAAACAATGCACTCAAATTTGCCTTAAATTCATTTGTACTCCTTTGCAGTTTTCATTACAGTAGTACCAAGATGGTTTATAAAACAGGATAAATCAAAACACTGTAAAGTGGTAAATAGTACTAATGATCATGAATATTTTCTTATTTTTTTAACCATCACCTTCTAATATTTCCATGACACCTAATTCAATAATCAGAATCATTATCACCTCCCAGCCAATGAGAAATGTTGAGAAACAACCAATCATCAGAGTCTCGATGAATTTGGGTATGTTTGGAAGCATGCTTATCACAGAGGAAGCGGTGTGATCATGTAGGAATGAGGTTTTACTCACTGTAAAGGGTGTTTCTTCACTGAAATACTTAACTGCTTGAGAATTTCCAAAATTTGTAGACTTCAGAAATAAGTAAAGTGCATTATTGATTACTAATAGGCTAGCTATTTATTTTTTGTTTATTTATTTATGAAGGAATGCATGACATATTAATGGGAATTTGAAAATTATTTTATTCAATATGTGTACATTCACATGATTTTACACCTTAACTGATTTGGCTCTTCCTTGTTCAGAGTATTTCATTCCCTTCAACAAACTTTTCACAACTGTTAGTATCAAAATATTATTTAGCATGCAGCATATTCAGTAATTCAGTCATCTATGACGAATACCAAGAAAGAAATTCTCAATACGCAAAATCACGGCAATATCCAGAACGTCTCTGAAACACTTCAGCCTCTGATTCACTATGGATTCCTGAGACAACTTTCTGGCAGACTGTGAGGATTTCTTATCATCACTCCACTGCACAATCCCAAACCATTTAATATTGCCTTGAGGAGATTTTCCCTCTGATTCTCAGTTCTTAAATCAATCCAGCACCTCATTTATCATAAATATCAGGACAGATTGTGTCTGAAATCAACCACTGACAACACCCTTCTGTTTGTTTCAAGATTGCATGGTTTATTTCGCCAAATCTAAACTCCTCTCTGCATTTGTGTAATGGATACTCAGGATAATGAATTTTCACTCAGCTTTCTTTACTTATAAATAAAAACATCAAAGAAAAAATCAAAGATTGTGATTTGCTTTGTAGTGTATCTGCCAATGCAAATGTTTCACACTGCTACTGCAAAATGTCCTGTTGTGGCCTAAAAACACCTCATTCCACATCCATCAGGATATTGCCATCTCACTGCACTCTCACTAGACATAGTTAATTGGTGTCCATGCAGGATATTGAGTTAAACTACTAATTTGGAACACAAAAATTACATTGCACCTTTATTTTGGACTGGAATCATTAATTAAGCTTGTTTGTTCCTTGTGCAAGTTTGAGCTGTGAGCTGGGTGATGCATGATGTTTCTTCCCAGGTGGGGCATCTGATAGCATATTCCGCAGATCTTAGTTCACGCCTCAGTTCAGATGCTGTGCATCTGACATGGAATTTCACATCATCTCATGTTTCTGTGGGTTCCTTCTGGGTTTCCTGGTTTCCCACCCCACAAAAACCATGCCAGTAGGTGAATTGGCCGTGTTAAACTGCCCCTAAGTGTGAAAGAGTGCCATTCATGGGTATAGTTCTGTGTATTCATTGTGCTTGGTGTTCCAAGGCTGGGATAAGTTTCCTAAAAGCAGCCAGTGTTTTCAAATGTATCCCATGGCAGATCACAGAATACATGTTCTACAATGTAATTTGTAATGTATTCCATTAGATTACACAATATGAGTAACATATTCTAAATACTTTGGATTACTTTCAAATTGACTTACATTTCATGTAATAATATGTGGCATTCACAAGGTACTGCTTGCTCAACTAATTCTGTTGTATAAACTGGCTGAAGCGTAAGACAGTGAGCTGTCCTTGTGATTAGTGTGTCCGTCTCTTGACTGGGAGATTGCGAGTTCTACTCACCGATGGGTCATACCAAAGACTATCATTAAAATGTTACCTACTTCCTTCTGGTGAGGCACACTGCAATACAGATGTAAGTAGGGAGTTGATCTCTTGTGGTTACCAGAGGACTGGCACCCACTGTAACTCGAGCTACTGTATGTAATAGGTGAGAGCTGAGGGCTATGGAAATGGAGATCAGTGCCACCCAACTGATTGTGTACTGAATTTACTCTCAAATTAGCATTTAGTTATCACTGTTTTCTGAAATGCATTTTGTGTTGCAACAAATCTTAGAAATAGCACAAGAGAAGAGGATTGGTCTGTTACCGTTTCTTAATTTAAAATGATGAAAACATAAAATATAATAAAAATAAATTTCCACAAAGTCACTTTTTGTAACCAATGTTTTTCTTGAATTTTACATATAAAACATTAACACAGGAATAAACAATGACAATAAGTGTCAAATAAGATTAATCATGGTCTGTTCACACACACACACACACACACAAAGAAAAAGAAGAAAAAACCCACAACACAGCGACATCACAGTGAAAGTGTTTCTTGATGCCCAAGAAAGTCCAATATAGGTTTTCATATTTCTTCAAATTCTCCTGCCCGTCCTCTAGTTATATACGGTAAGTCAGTCTTTCCAGTACAACACAAAATGCCATCTCCCTCACCCATAGATTTATTGAAGGTACTTCCATCTTCCTCCAGAATAGTGCTATCATCCAGAAGTTTATTTGTATAGCGCTTTTAACAATAAACATTGTCGCAAAGCAGCTTTACAGAATTTGAATGACTTAAAATATGAGCTAATTTTATCCCTAATCTATCCCCAATGAGCAAGACTGTGGCGAATGTGAGTGTCACTGCACTTATTCCGAACTGTTCAGTACTTTAACATGCCATTTGCACTCTTAATTTCTTGTACGAAATGGACCAATTACATTGTTGTCCAGACTGTGAGACATCATCCGATAGTATTACTGTACCTTTAAACAACTGTACATAAACAACTGTACATACGTGTTCATACTGCTGCTGCACAGACTGCCACTTTATTGTACATTTCAACAACTGTACATATGTATTAAATACTGCTAACTGTATATACAACCTAACATACTCGCTAATCCTGTTCACTTCCACCCTGTAAATATGTATTTAAATATTTACAAACATTGTATTTGTATATTCTATAATGTATACTGTAACCCTCCACTGTCTATCACTGTATATACTGTAACATAAAGCATCACAATACTATAACGCTTACTTCTGGCACTTGTCTGTAAATAATACTTTATTTTGCACTTCTGGTTAAATGCTAACTGCATTTCATTGGCTTTGTACCGTACCTGTACTCTGCACAATGAAAATAAAGTTGAATCTAATCTAATCTAATCTAATCTAATCTAATCTAATCTAATCAGTTCCAATTGGTGTCCTTTTTTATTATTATTATTGCCCTGACACTAGAATGGGTAGTTTCAAGCAAGTAGCTATTTTTTTATAACCATTCCCTGACTTATGAAAGTCAACACATTTCTCGTTAATTTGGTTTGTGTGTTCTCTTATCTTTCCGATGTTGATGGATGACAAAGGGAATTTGGCCTCTGTGTCACCTCATATTTGTACCCCAGTTAATCCAGAAGTCATAGATTACAGTTCAAATGTTCAGTTACGGAATAGCCTTCCAAGTAGTGTTCATGACTCGGACAAAGTCTCAGTGTTTAAGTCAAGACTGAAAATGTCTTTCATCGAGCCTTTTATTAATAGCTTTTATTAGGTAAAAGAGTAGATCTGGAGGGTCCTTGGGCATAATGTTTTGGTAAACTGGGATGTATGGATGCTGTCACCCCCACCTCTCATGCATTCACTCAGGTTTGTTGACAGTGTAGTGGCTGGCTGCTTTATGTCCCAGGGCTCCCTCATGTCTGTGTTACCTTCTGGCTCTCCCTTTTAGTGATGCTGTCATAGTTAGTCTTGCTGGAGTCCCTGCTTGCACTCAGCGCACAATGTATACTGTTCTTAACCATTAGGTGACAACAGGCATTTCTCTCTCTCTCTGTCGAGTTACATGTCAATCCTGAGATACAAGTGATGCTGGCCCCTCCTGTGCTTCGGACCTGCCTGATCCATCTGATGCCCTATGCCTGGCTGGAGTCTCATCACATCGCTCCTGTGGAGGATGGACCCATATGGACAGTCGAAATTCACACTTGGAAGATGCCTCTGAACACTTAAGGCCAATTTATGCTGACAACGCAGTCCTCGCAGACGGTGTCGCAGATAGCGTCTGCGTAGCCCCCCCACCTTCGCAGACGCTCTGCGCGCACCTCCCAAAAATTGTGACCACAGCAGAAGCCTCGCAGACAGCGTCGCAGACAAGAGGGCTCTGATTGGTCCACTCTACATCCGCTGTACATGCGCTTCCGCTTCCCTACTTTCCCGGTTTGATTTGTTTTCACGACCGCCATTTTTAAAAACACGAGCGAAGATGGAGCAGCACGAAGAGCGGTTGATCGAGGAAGTGAGGAAGTACGTACATCTATACGACTCCAGTTCTAGTCATTATAAGTAACCGGAGGATAAACACTCCACTAACCACACCCACCAACTACTCCTAGCGATTTCGCGACTTTGCGCCCCCTTGCGGCTGTAGCGGTGAATAACATCGCGCACGCCTATTAATCCCCGCTCAGCGATAAATTACAACTGTCTGCGAAAAGCTATCTGCGAAAGCCTTGTCGCAAGAGCATGCAGAGGCCTTTACAGTAATACATTCATGTCTGAGGACTACAGTTGACTTGCTAACTTTAGGACTACGGTTGTCATGAACAGTTTTACCCTCAAGTCTCCATCAATGGACAGTTGATTGCTTCAACAAAATAGACTTCATGCTAAAACTATAATGAATTTCCTGGTCATACAATTTTACTTTTTGACTATATAGGACACAGTTTTAGAAGCAAGTTATTTATAATCATGCTGTCTGTTATCACCCAAATGAGGATGGGTTCCCTTTTGAGTCTGGTTCCTCTCAAGGTTTTTCCTTGCGTTATCTGAGGGAGTTTTTCCTTGCCACGGTCACTTCAGGCTTGTGCATCAGGGATGAATACATTTACTAGGGATAAAATTGGTTCATATATTTAAAGTCTTTGTTATGGGTGGTGGAGGTGAAGTTTGGATCCAGGAGCAGAAAAACGCACACAGACAGTAATCCAATAAATAAGGTGATTTAATCCAGGGGAAAGAAAGGGTGTGGAAAAAAGGTGAGCAAACAGGACAAAAACACAAATGGCAAAAATAGTCCAGGTAAAAAGAGACAAAAACTTGACAAAAACACGAGACAGGCAAGGACAAAAATGCTAGAGCAAAAAACCATAAACAAGAAAAAACCCTTAGTGCAAAAACCATGAACTAGAAAAATAGCTTGAGCAAAAACCATGAAACCCAATCATACTTGCCAACCCTCCCGATTTTGGCGGGAGGCTCCCGATTTTAGTCTCCGTCTCCCGATCATATTTGTTAAAAACTGGATAATCTCCCGGTTTTGGGAAATCCCTACTGCCAAGTTAAAAATACTCCCGATTATGTCCAGTCAGAATCGTATGAAAAACACTGCTGACGTCAACTGATTTTTAACCAATCAACGAACAGAACTACAGTCACTTCCGTAATGTAGGATGCACCCAGGCTGTCCGACATTTTTTACAAGCAGTCATTCATCATAGCCACTAAACCAAATACCAAACGGCAAAAATATGAATGCAAATACCAGGTTGCATGGGAGAATGAATTTCCATGGATAAGGAAATATTTGACCAGCCAGACCAATGTATTTTGTAAGGTAAGTGATTCACTGACCGCACCGGTTAAAGTTTAGAAGTCTGCATGTTTACATCCGGGTCTCGTGAATTTATTTCAGTTGGAAAATTTTTAACGCTGGGTCGGGTGGCTGTAACTATCGAATTTGTTTGATGAGTGTATTTGAATAGTGTGGTAGTGTCTTAGTGCTATTTTGAATTTATGTTTGAAAGTTTTAAGTGAAAAAGTTTACAAGTGAATTATCTGGAACGTGATCGATTTTGATAGAGTTTTAGGTATAAAGGTAAAAGATTACTAGTGAGTGTATTTTGGTAGGACTAAAATTTTGCATTCAACTGAATTTCTTTGTGGAGTATATTTTGATAGTATGGTCTCATCTCATTATCTCTAGCCGCTTTATCCTGTTCTACAGGGTGGCAGGCAAGCTGGAGCTACACGCGAAAGGCGGGGTACACCCTGGACAAGTCACCAGGTCATCACAGGGCTGACACATAGACACAGAGAACCATTCACACTCACATTCACACCTACGGTCAATTTAGAGTCACCAGTTAACCTAACCTGCATGTCTTTGGGGGAAAACGGAGCACCCGGAGGAAACCCATGCGGACACGGGGAGAACATGCAAACTCCACACAGAAAGGCCCTCGCTGGCCACAGGGCTTGAACCCGGACCTTCTTGCTGTGAGGCGACAGTGCTAACCACTACACCACCGTGCCGCCCTATTATTATTATTATTATTATTATGGCCCGAGCACCGTTCGGTGCGAAGACCCTATTGTTTTCGAAGGATTATTATTAGGGCCCGAGCACCGAACGGTATGAAGACCCTATTGTTTTTCGAAGGATTATTATTATTATTATTATTATTATTATTATTATTATTTTTCTGTCGCACTTGGCTTTTTTTGAGGTTTTTCCCATGCACGAAAACTCATGAAATTTGATACACACATCAGTCATTGTGACCACTTCTCAGCCACAGACGTTTGGCCCCGGGCGTGGCCCAGGGACTTCATAGCGCCCCTTAATGTCCTGGAGTCCTTGGATTGGCATATAGTTTCAGCTACGCATACCAAATTCAGTACGTATGTAGTTTGTCCCAAGACGAACAACTTTTGTATATACAGTGCATTGGCCACGCCCAACAGGAAGTGAGGTAATTGGGCTTATATGCGTTTGGACACATGGTCATTTTTAACGTACTCCTCCTAGATGGTTCATCAGATTCATGTCAAACTTGGCACACACGATGCCAAGATATTGCTGATGTTGAATTGTGAAGGGATTTTTGATATGTTGTAATATGTTGAAATGGCAATATTATGAATTTTAATACTCGCCACATAAACAGGAAATGTGTCATGAAGTCATAATGATTTGGCTGAAACTGTTCAGGTTATTCAGGAATGTGATTATTCTGACATCTAGATGCCCAATATGCCTGTCTGGTATAACGCCACCAACTGGCCAAGGAAAGAATAGGGTTTTGAATATGTGTCTTTTGACACATGATGAATTTTAACATGCTCCTCCTCGACGGTTCATGAGATTCATGTGAATCTGTTATATGTGATGCCAAGATGTTGCTGATATTAAATTGCGAAGGGATTTTTGATATCTTGTAATATGTTGAATGGCCTTATGATTTTAATATCTTGCCACATAAACAAGAAACGTGTCAGAAAGCCACAGTGCATTGACTGTATGGTCGGACACTTCTTACTTCAATAGATATTATGATTATTATGATAACCTGACGCCCAATGGGCCTGCCTGTTATAACGCCACCACCTGGCCAAGCAGGAAATGTGCTAGAAACTGGCAATACCTTAACTGATTGATCTGACACTTTACAAAATATTGTGTATTATGATTGTGATGATATTCACATGTGTAATTCAGATGCCTAGCACAGTGCCACCATCTGGCCAAGCAGAAAATGGGCAAAAAATGTTCAATTCATTGATGGATTGATCTGAAACTTTACAAAATATAGGATATCGTTATTCTGATGATATTGACATGTCTAATTCACAGGCCTAGCACAGTATCACCATGTGGCCAAGCAGGAAATGTGCCAAAAACGATCAATGCTTTGACGGATTGATCTATGACATGCCTGACATAGCACCACCAACCAACACACTCACATGCATGCACACTCACACACACTCATACATGTAGCACACACACACATGCAAGCATGCACACACTCATACACATACACAATTGCAATCATATACACACACACGAATACTCACATGAGAATGGGTGACATACAATTCTGTGCACACACATACTCACAGTCATATGCATATTTATGCATACACAAACACTCTCAGAAGTATGCACTCACATGCACACGCAACATCTATAAACACACTCTCTTTCACACACACACACTTTCTCTCTCTCTGTCTCTCTCTCTCCCTCTGACAAACAGGCACACACACACACAGACACACACACACCATAATAGTGGCTTCCCATCATTGTCCATTTTGTTGCAGACATATGAAAACTCTGCATGTACACACACACACACACACACACACACACACACACACACACACACACTGCAGACACAGGAAAGCTAAGATGACTTAAGATTACAGCATGAGATAGAGATAAGGAGGAGACACATGTATAGTTTTGTACATATATAAATGTACATTTTTACACCACAGAAACACACACACACACACTTACTGTCTTTATCTGTCTATCTCTCATCCGTCAAGCAGTCATAGCATTTAAAACATGCACATCACCTTTGAACATTTGCTGAATATATGACATGTGACTGTTTGGTTGGATGGCAGAATGTCCTGGGTTGTGGAACCACACGTGCGAGGGCCTGTCAAGGCCGCTAGCAGCTTTAATTAGGGCCCGAGCACCGAAAGGTGTGAAGACCCTATTGTTTTCAAAGGAAAACAATAGGGTCGAGCACCGTTTGGTGCGAGACCCTATTGTTTTTCGAAGGATTATTATTATTATTATTATTATTATTATTATTATTATGCCTTTGTCTGCCTTATTTGAGGCATTTCCCATGCACAAAAACTCAAGAAATTTGATAAACACATCAGTCATTGTCCTCGCTACTCAGCCACAGACTGTTGGCCCCGGGCATGGCCCAGGAACTTCATAGCACCCCTTTTTCCATTTTCCATTGAAATGAATGGGTAGAACTTTGGAATGATGATGTCATAAGGCCATTTGGAATGAAATTACACATAGTCATTTTTAACGTACTCCTCCTAGACAGTTCATCAAATTCATGTCAAATTTGGCAGACATGATTCCAAGATATTGCTGAAGTTAAATTGCTAAGAGATTTTTGATATGTTATAATATGTTGAAATACTATAACATATAATATGCCAAGATATTGCTGAATGTTGAACTTGATATCTTGTAATATGATTCTGATTCTGATACTCTTTAGCCATTATGGGCCTGTCTGGTATAGCGCCACCAACTGGCCAAGGAAAGAATAGGGTTTTGAATATGTGTGTTTTGACACATGATGAATTTTAACATGCTCCTCCTAGACGGTTCATGAGATTCATGTGAAATTTGTAAAACTTTACAAAATATTGGATATCGTGAGTCTGATGATATAACATATACAATTCTATGCACACTCATACACACAGTCATATGCATATTTATGCATACACACTCTCTCACAAGTATGCACTCACATGCACACGCAATGTCTATGAGCACACTCTCTTTCACACACACACTTTCTCTCTCCCTCTGACAAACAGACACACACACGCGCGCACACAATAATAGTGGAGCTCCAGCAGAGCACCATACCTAAGAAAAAATGATAAACCCATCGAGTCAATTTTTTGTGGTTTGTCCGTGTACGTGTACCACCAGTCATACACACCGCCTAGTGGCCAGTGTTAGTAATTACCAGTCATACACACCGCCTAGTGGCCAGTGCTAGTAATTACCAGTCATACACACCACCTAGTGGCCAGTGTTAGTAATTACCAGTCATACACACCGCCTAGTGGCCAGTGCTAGTAATTACCAGTCATACACACTGCCTAGAGGCCAGTGTTAGTAATTACCAGTCATACACACCGCCTAGGGGCGGCACGGTGGTGTAGTGGTTAGCGCTGTCGCCTCACAGCAAGAAGGTCCTGGGTTCGAGCCCCGTGGCCGGCGAGGGCCTTTCTGTGCGGAGTTTGTATGTTCTCCCCGTGTCCGCATGGGTTTCCTCCGGGTGCTCTGGTTTCCCCCACAGTCCAAAGACATGCAGGTTAGGTTAACTGGTGACTCTAAATTGACCGTAGGTGTGAGTGTGAATGGTTGTCTGTGTCTATGTGTCAGCCCTGTGATGACCTGGCGACTTGTCCAGGGTGTACCCCGCCTTTCGCCCGTAGTCAGCTGGGATAGGCTCCAGCTTGCCTGCGACCCTGTAGAAGGATAAAGCGGCTAGAGATAATGAGATGAGATGAGACACACCACCTAGTGGCCAGTGCTAGTAATTACCAGTCATACACACCGCCTAGTGGCCAGTGTTAGTAATTACCAGTCATACACACTGCCTAGTGGCCAGTGCTAGTAATTACCAGTCATACACACCGCCTAGTGGCCAGTGTTAGTAATTACCAGTCATACACACTGCCTAGTGGCCAGTGCTAGTAATTACCAGTCATACACACTGCCTAGAGGCCAGTGTTAGTAATTACCAGTCATACACACCGCCTAGGGGCGGCACGGTGGTGTAGTGGTTAGCGCTGTTGCCTCACAGCAAGAAGGTCCTGGGTTCGAGCCCCAGGGCCGGCGAGGGCCTTTCTGTGTGGAGTTTGCATGTTCTCCCCATGTCCGCGTGGGTTTCCTCCGGGTGCTCCGGTTTCCCCCACAGTCCAAAGACATGCAGGTTAGGTTAACTGGTGACTCTAAATTGACCGTAGGTGTGAGTGTGAATGGTTGTCTGTGTCTATGTGTCAGCCCTGTGATGACCTGGCGACTTGTCCAGGGTGTACCCCGCCTTTCGCCCGTAGTCAGCTGGGATAGGCTCCAGCTTGCCTGCGACCCTGTAGAAGGATAAAGCGGCTAGAGATAATGAGATGAGATGAGACACACCGCCTAGTGGCCAGTGCTAGTAATTACCAATCATACACACTGCCTAGAGGCCAGTGTTAGTAATTACCAGTCATACACACCACCTAGTGGCCAGTGTTAGTAATTACCAGTCTCACACACACCGCCTGATGGTCAGTGTTAGTAATTACCAGTCATACACACCGCCTGGTGGCCAGTGCTTGTAATTACCAGTCTCACACACACCGCCTAGTGGTCAGTGTTAGTAATTACCAGTCATACACACCGCCTAGTGGCCAGTGTTAGTAATAACCAGTCTCACACACACTGCCTAGTGGCCAGTGTTAGTAATTATCAGTCATACACACCACCTAGTGGTCAGTGTTAGTAATTACCAGTCTCACACACACTGCCTGGTGGTCAGTGTTAGTAATTACCAGTCATACACACCGCCTAGTGGTCAGTGTTAATAATTACCAGTCATACACACCACCTAGGTGTAGTGGTTAGCGTTGCTGCCTCACAGCAAGAAGGTCCGGGTTCGAGCCCCGTGGCCGGCGAGGGCCTTTCTGTGTGGAGTTTGCATGTTCTCCCCGTGTCCACGTGGGTTTCCTCCGGGTGCTCCGGTTTCCCCCACAGTCCAAAGACATGCAGGTTAGGTTAACTGGTGACTCTAAATTGACCGTAGGTGTGAATGTGAGTGTGAATGGTTGTCTGTGTCTATGTGTCAGCCCTGTGATGACCTGGCGACTTGTCCAGGGTGTACCCCGCCTTTCGCCCGTAGTCAGCTGGGATAGGTTCCAGCTTGCCTGCAACCCTGTAGAAGGATAAAGCAGCTAGAGATAATGAGATGAGATGAGATGAGATATGAAAACTCTCCATGTACACACACACACTGCAGACTCAGGAAAGCTAAGATGACTTACAGTAAGATTACAGCGTGAGATAGAGATAAGGAGGAGACACATGTATAGTTTTGTACATATATAAATGTACATTTTCACACCACAGAAAAAAAACACACACACACACACACACACAGTCTTTGTCTGTCTATCTCTCATCTGTCAAGCAGTCATGGCATTTGCAACATGCACATCACCTTTGAACATTTGATGAATATATGACATGTGACTGTTTTGTTGGGTGGCGGAATGTCCTGGGTTGCGGAACCACATGTGCGAGGGCCCGTCAAGGCTGCTTGTGGCTTTAATTATTATTATTATTATTATTATTCTGCCGCGTTTGGCCTTATTTGCGGCATTTCCCATGCACGAAAACTCATGAAATTTGATACACACATCAGTCATTGTCATCGCTATTCAGCCACAGAATTTTGGCCCCAGGCAAGGCCCAGGGACTTCATAGCGCCCCTTTTTCCATTTCCCATTGAAATGAATGGATAGAACTTTGGAGTGATGATGTCATAAGGCCATTTGGAGTGAAATTACACATGGTCATATTTAACGTACTCCTAGACGGTTCATCAAATTCATGTCAAACTTGGCAAACATGATGCCAAGATATTGCTGAATGTTGAACTTGATATCTTGTAATATGATTCTGATTCTGATGCACTGGTTCATTTGCATGTGTGAACGCAGACCACACGCAATCTGTATGATACAATGTAACAATTTTACTGCCTGGTGCGGACCAAATAACCGAACACACACACACACACACACACACACACACACAATAATAGTGACCTTCTATCATTGTGCATTTTGTTGCAGACAAAATGCACAATGATTTTTGATATATTCTAATATGTTGAAATATTATAACATATAATATGCCAAGATATTACTGAATGTTGAATTTGATATCTGTAGGATATTGCTGAATGTTGAACTTGATAACTTGTAATATGACTCTGATTCTGATTCTGATACTCTTTAGCCGTTATGGGCCTGTCTGATGAACATTTGATGAATATATGACGTGACTGTTTTGTTGGGTGGCGGGATGTCCTGGGTTGCGGAACCACACGTGCGAGGGCCCGTCAAGGCCGCTAGCAGCTTTTATTATTATTATTATTATTCTGCCGCATTTGGCCTTATTTGAGGCATTTCCCATGCACGAAAACTCATGAAATTTGATACATACATCAGTCATTGTCATCCCTACTCAGCCACAGACTTTTGGCCCCGGGCATGGCCCAGGGACTTCATAGCGCCCCTTTTTCCATTTCCCATTGAAATGAATGGGTAGAACTTTGGAATGATGATGTCATAAGGCCATTTGGAGTGAAATTACACATGGTCATTTTTAACGTACTCCTCCTAGACGGTTCATGAAATTCATGTCAAACTTGGCAAACATGATGCCAAGATATTGCTGAAGTTGAATTGCTAAGGGATTTTTGATATGTTGTAATATGTTGAAATATTTAACATATGCCAAGATATTGCTGAATGTTGAACATGATATCTTGAATATGATTCTGATTCTGATACTCTTTAGCCATTATGGGCTTGTCTGGTATAGCGCCACCAACTGGCCAAGGAAAGAATAGGGTTTTGATGTGTCTTTTGACACATGATGAATTTTAACATGCTCCGACGGTTCATGAGATTCATGTGAAATTTGTTATATGTGATACCAAGATGTCGCTGATATTAAATTGCGAAGGGATTTTTGATATCTTGTAATATGTTGAAATGGCCTTATGATTTTAATATCTTGCCACATAAACAGGAAACGTGTCAGTAAGCCACAGTGCATTGACTGTATGGTCGGACACTTCTTACTTCAATAGATATTATGATTATTATGATAACCTGACGCCCAATGGGCCTGCCTGTTATAGCGCCACCACCTGGCCAAGCAGGAAATGTGCCAGAAATTGACAATGCCTTAACTGATTGATCTGACACTTTACAAAATATTGTGTATTATGATTGTGATGATATTCACATGTGTAATTCAGATGCCTAGCACAGTGCCACGATCTGGCCAAGCAGGAAATGGGCAAAAAATGTTCAATTCATTGATGGATTGATCTGAAACTTTACAAAATATTGGATATCATGAGTCTGATGATATAACATATACAATTCTGTGCACACTCATACACACACAGTCATATGCATATTTATGCATACACACATACACTCTCTCACAAGTATGCACTCACATGCACACGCAACATCTATGAGCACACTCTCTCTCTTTCACACACTCTCTCTCTCCCTCTGACAAACAGACACACACACACAATAATAGTGGAGTGCCAGCAGAGCACCATACCTAAGAAAAAAAGATAAACCCATCAAGTCGATTTTTTGTGGTTTGTCTGTGTACCACCAGTCATAAACACTGCCTAGTGGTCAGTGTTAGTAATTACCAGTCATACACAATGCCTAGTGGTCAGTGTTAGTAATTACCAGTCGTACAGACCGCCTAGTGGCCAGTGTAAGTAATTACCAGTCAAACACACCGCCTAGTGGCCAGTGTTAGTAATTACCAGTCATACACACCACCTAGTGGCCAGTGTTAGTAATTACCAGCCATACACACCACCTAGTGGCCAGTGTTAGCCAGTAAAG